>NW_027642817.1:0-75017 GCF_032717465.1 Coenobita brevimanus | reverse complement strand
TACGTATTGCTATGTCCTCATTTGTCATGTCTGTCTCTCCAAATGTGACTCCACATGTTCCTCTCAAGTAACTCATTTCCACTGCTCTCACTCTTGACTTCTGTCCCACTAACAAAGTCCAAGCTTCATTTCCATACGTTAGAGTTGGTATCACAGTACTGTCACAGTAACTTTTTCACATCCATGCTCACTTCTCTGTTTCTTATCACTGCATTCAAGGAACCAGCAACCTTGCATCCTTGTTGTACCTTTTCAAACACTTCACCCACTCTAAACTTCCATCCTTACCAATCACACTGCCAAAGCACCAAACACACACACATTTTCAGGTTTCCTCCATCACTCGTCATTGTACGTTCACTGACTTCCACTTCTCTTGAAGACCATAACTGTATTCTTCCCTATGTTCACCTTTTAGATTCCATTTCTTACACACTTTCCTAAACTCATCCATGAAGCCTTGTAGCTCCCCCTCGTCTTCACTTAACAACACAGTATCATCTGCAAAGAACAAGTATAGGGAGTTTCCCAAACACTGCTCTCCTCCAAACACTGCCGCTCCAACATCCACTGCCCTACCTTGTATCTCTTTTATAACCCCATCCATATACAGATTGAACAACCATGGAGACATGATACATCCCTGTTTCAATTCAGCCTTCAGATAGAAGAATTCACTCATTTCTTTATCCACACCCACTGCAGCCTTAGCACTCTCATACATACTCTCCACGGAATTCAACAAATTCCCATCTACTCCATATATTCTTAACCCTTTCATATGCGGTGATGCATTTTGCGTCATTATGGTCTTTCCTCGTAAATGCACAGTGACACAATTAGCGTCATAAAAGTACAAAAAATTCTTCCAAAACTAAGTTTTGGGGTGATTTGTGTCATTTTTTGGACGCGTCATAGCTTCCCGGCTCTTGTCAAAAGTAATGAGTTGGCAACTGTTGGTCCCAAGATGCGCGGCAGCGCAGACAGGTTGATTAGTACCACACTGGCTGTCAGGGGAGAAGGTAGTGCATGGTCGTGTCCCTTTAACCCTTAAACCACGGGTTTGTTGCTTTGACTTGTGGCTCCCGCAGGCATATTCGCGCTCCGACACACTCTCTAAAAATATTTGCCAAAAATCAATTATTAGTCCTAGAATATTAAAATCACATATACTTATGGCACATACCTTCAGCTTTCTCCTTGGGTGTTTGTTGAGCCTTCATCGAGTACCGTAGGACTTGTGGAAACCTCTGAAGTTGGGTAATGAAGTCTCCACTTTACACTTCCCGACAACTCGTAATATGATTACCACAGCCTGATATTATCACTAGAAACACTATTCTATGATTCTCAAATAGTTTGGAATCCATACTTCAAAAAAAACCCACTGTGAAAGCAATGAAAATTATGAGGGCGTATGACCATCCCACTTCTGATCGTTCGCCGCTAGTGTTGTCTGTTATTCATGAAAACACTCACAGTGTATATTTCTGTTACTATATAACACATATATATCTACAGTCTTTATCCATTAGTTTCCTTCAATAATAGTAGTTTATTGTCACTGTAGGGATTCAATTTCTTTCAGTAAAATACGTAGCATTCACTTTCTCATCCTGTATACTAGCATTGAGAGTGAATGTCACTTTCACCTTCACTGTCTTAACTCATAGTATTCATACATGCTAGAGTGAAACTTTCACTTTCATTACTCCCAGTATATATACTCGTATTCTTATAATACTACTCATTTACATTTCTATTCACGTTCTCTATTTTATTTACATTATTTACATTTCTATTTTATTTACACTGTGTTATGCACTGTCACTTGAAGTAACTTATAAAACTATATTCCACTGTTCACTTATATTTACATTCATTGCTTTCAGTTGCTGTTTACACATTATTTACACATTATTTACAATTCCACTTGCACTGTTTTACTCAATAAAAAGATTGTAGTCACTCTCTATCAATTGTCAGCCCTTTATCTCTTTCCACACGAGGTTTAGTAGGGGTAAAGGTCACAGGGCCCTTTGCATGGGGCTAGAAAGCGGCAGAAGTTAGCAGGAGCTAATCAGACATACTCCCACCTTCAAAGACGACAGTGAACTGATAGTAGTGGCCTCCTGCTGCCCTGGCTAGGGTGAGTGCAGTACTACCAACTTCAGCCCTGTGAGACCTGCTAATATATAGCAATGAAATGATTGGCAGGAAACCAATACAATACATAATAAATTAGTTAGTTCCAGGTGAATGTAAATATCACTTAGGCTTCTCCCTTCCCTCCTTGTATGTATATTTATTACGAAAATAGATTATATGGCATATTTCAAGGGGAAATGAACAGCGAAAATTAGCGAACGAGTGCACGTGAGGTGTTGTCAGGTGATAATTAGCCAATTCCAGGTGTATGGCACTATCAATTACCTTATTTCTTTTTTGTATAAATTATTTGGTATAAGAATAGGGCATAGGGCTTATTTCAATGGATGAAATCAGTGGAAAATTCCAGGGAAGATTTACTTAGCGTAGAATACAGTGTGGTGGCTTGCAATAATTAGGTAGTTCCAGGTGAATGTAAATATCACTTAGGCTTCTCCCTTCCTTTCTTATATATATTTTTATTACGAAAATAGATTATATGGCATATATCAAGGGAAATAAACAGCAAAAATTAGCTGACGAGTGCATGTGAGGTGTTGTCAGGTGATAATTAGCCAATTCTAGGTGTATGGCACTCTCACTTACCTTATTTCTCTCTTGTATATATTATTTGGTATAAGAATAGGGCATAGGGCTTATTTCAGTGGATGAAATCAGTGAAAAATTCCAGGGAAGATTTACTTAGCACGGCCAGGCAGGCGAGAGGATAGGGTAATGGAGGGGAGGTAGGGAGGGGAGTCAAGAACGGGGAGAAATGGCTAAATTGTCAACAATGGATGGGAGTAAAGATGAGATTAGGAGTGCTGACTAGTGTTGGACATTAGCAGTACTGATAGATGATACAAGCCACCACTTGAAAGCCCGGGCAAATTCAAAATAACACAGGATCACAAAAGTGTCGCCCCGCGGTATGATCCCTTGCTCCCAAACGTCACGAAAGTGATGCCCCATGGTTAAGGGGTTAAACCTCCTCCATTACCCCCGTCCCAGGTGCATGTCATATTTCACTATACCAATAGTGCTTGTCTGTACTTTTTTGGGCACTATTGTGATTAGCTTTGGTGTTTGCAATAGGAAATTAGATGTTTGTGAAGTATTCCTGGCCATTATCAACCGTTGGCCCAACGAAGATTGTGCTACCTGTTTTTCGCCATGGCCCCACAACTACACTGCCCCTGCCCTGCACCAGATGTGAGTATTCAGTCATTGAAATAGTGACAGTGAATCAAGTGAATACAGTGTGCAATAGCTAGTGAGCAAGGAAATGGTGAAACATGCAGCAGCTTTAGGGGGAGACAAGAAACCGCCTTACGACACGGCGTTGTCATGAACGGAATAATTGACAAGGTGTTGATGAAATCATTTTTTTATGCTGATGTAGGTGGGATAGTGTTATAGTGCAATAAATAGGAGTACAGTGCAATGAGTGTACGAGATAAAATATTGGCTAGGGCAAGAGTCAAGTATGCCTTACAGCCACGGCATGCTGTTGTCATGAGGGGATGAAATGGAGGAGGCTTAGGGATATTTCATTTTATACTGTTATGTTTATTCCGTATGCTTGTGTGAAATAAAGCATGAATGTTATAGTGATATGTTTTCTGTATGCTTGTGTGGAACAATGTAAACACTGCACCACGTGCTTGTCAGAAAATATTGTGGTGCGATACCTGAGGTGTTGCACATGTGACCTACAGAGCACTTTCATGTACTTTTAGTGGTGGAATATACTGTGTATCTCATAAATTGATAGATTTGGTTATGTGTAATGTGAAAAGAAAATTTAAGAATGAACCCCATGCTCGTAAGAAAACATCATCTACCACCTGAGTTTAGCGCAAAGGTAGCAAAATCCAACGTGACATACAGAGGATGTGCATGTACTTCACTGGTGAAGTGTTTCTCATAGAGTGATAGATTTGGTTATGTCTCATGTGAAATAAAAATAGTAACAATGCAGTGTGTTATCATTACAAAAATAGCGTCTGCAACACCTGACTTGGCGCACAGGTAGGGGCCACCTATGTGACCAACGGAATATGTGCATGCACTATAGTGGTGAAATGTACTATGTATCTCATAAAGTGATAGATTTGGTTATGTGTAATGTGAAAAGAAAATGAAAGAGTGAACCACGTGCTCGTAAGAAAAACATTGTCCCGTACACCTGAGTTAGCGCAAAGGTAGCAAAATGGAACTTGACTTACAGAACATGTGCATGTACTTTAGTGGTGAAATATTCTGTATTTCTCATAAAGTGATAGATTTGGTTATGTCTCATGTGAACAAAACATGTAAACAGTGCAGAGTGTTCTCGTAAGGAAAATATCATCTCCTACACCTGAGTTAGCGTGAAGTAGTGAAATGCGATGTGACCTACGGAACACATGCATGTACTTTAGTGCTGAAATATACGGTATTTCTTATAAAGTGATAGATTTGGTTATGTCTCATGTGAACAAAACATGTAAACAGTGCGGTGTGGGCTCGTTAAAAAAACATCGTCTACTACCCCTGACTTAGCCCAAAGGTAGCACTAATTGTCTTGCACACGAGAATTTGTCACGAGCACGCGGTGCGCTTATTATGTGTTGGTTACGCTAGACATAACCAAATCAATCATTTTATGAGAAATACAGTATATTTCACCACTAAAGTACATTTATGTGCTCTGTATGTCACGTTGGATTTCGCTACTTTTGTGCTAACTCAGGTGTAAGAGACGATATTTTTCTTAGGAGAACACACTGCATTGTTTACGTGTTTTTTCACATGAAACATAACCAAATCTATCACTTTATGAGAAATACAGTATATTTCACCACTAAAGTACATACACGTGTTCCGTAGGTCACGTTGCATTTTGCTACCTTTGTGCTAACTTAGGTGTAGATGATATTTTCCTTACGAGAACATGCTGCACTGTTTACGTATTTTTTTTCATGTGAGAGATAACCAAATCTATCACTTTATGAGAAATAAAGCATAGTTCACCACTAAAGTATATGCATGTGTTCTGTAGGTCACTTAGGTGGCCCCTACTTGTGCACTAAGTCAGGTGTAGCAGACATTGTTTTTCAAGGACATATATGTATATCATGAATCCTTGTGTTGTGCTAGTGTTGAGCAAAGTGAATACAATATTTTGATTGCTTTATTTCAGCTCACAACCTAGCTCAGCAATTTCATTCTCCAGTTGGCTTGCAATGATAAGTCTTTTGCAAAGATGAAACAGGGGTTGACACCAGACAAGTGGAGAAGACTCCTTGATGAGATCGAGTCGGAGAGTGACAGCGAGAGCAAACATTCTGGGGTGGAGATTGACATCACGCCTTCCGGCCAGCAAGTGGAGCTGCCCCGCCGCCTTCCACCATAGGAGACAACACCACCATTGGTGGCCGGCCTCACCTCAAGGCTCTTCCCACCTCTAGGACCTGCCGGTCCCACCACTGTCCTCGTCTTCTTTCCATCTCCAGGCCCCTCTGACCCCTTGGCCAAGCCAGTGTCACTGGAATCTGGGCCATTGTATGTGACCATGGCCCCTCCACCGGCGTCTGCTGTGCAGGATGCTACGGTGACATCCTCGCCACCAGGCCGAGGAGAATGGTGTCCCCATTAGAGATGTACCGATGTATCGGTATCGGTGGTATCGGCGCATTTTTAAAGTATTGGTATCGGAATTGGTATCAGCCGATTTTCTGCCGATACTACCGATACTTAAAAGGAATTTAGTGTGTAACATATCACTCACAGGAAGTTATTTTGTTAAATAGGATTTGGATGTTTTATAGGTATGAAAAATAAATTATTGGTACCATAATATCCAATTATTTAGTATCATTATTTTGAGTACACAGTGCATAGTAATACAGTACATTCTTTGGTAATGAGCCACATCTGCCACCATGGACATCAATGAGACAGGTTAGTAGCCTCATATCAGCAGCTCAGGGCCCTGCCACAGCCCTCAGACCTCAGGCACCACCCTCCCTCACTGGTATCAGTATCAGTATCGGTAGTAGTAGTGGTATTGGTCCAATTTTGTGTTATCGGCATCGGTATTGGTCGAAATTTTGGTATCAGTACATCTCTAGTCCCCAGAGCCCTCTGTCTTGTCCTTGTCCTCATCTGAGCCGTCTCCTCCTAGACGAGGGCACCATGGTCCGTTGCCTGGTCACGGGGACGTCCAAGGGGTTGGAGGGCAGGCCAAAGGGTGTTGGCAGGCTGACCCGCTGCCTCTGCCGCCACTGCCGGTGAAGAGGGTCCCGGGTGGAGCAGTGGCCTGTTCACACCAAACCAAGGAATGTTCACTGGCTCCCCAGGGATCAAGGTGGATATCCCAACAACTCCGTTGCAGTTTTTCCAGCTCTTCTTCATTCGCGAGTTGTCATATCTCACCATGGAAACCAACCGGTATCCCACATTCCTTGGGACTCAGCTGGATGCCTGGTTCACCTGTAATGAAGAGGAGATGGCCAAGTTCCTGGGGCTGTACCTGTTCATGGGAGTCGTGCACATGCCCACCATCAGGCACTACTGAAGGAGTTCTGAGCAGCACGACTACCCAAGGTTCAGGCGGACGATGAGTGGAAGGCGCTTCAACGCCATCCTGAAGCACTTCCACACCTTCAACTCGTTTGCCATACCCTGGGACAACCAAGATCAGCTCATCCACATTCACACAGTCATGGGGTACCTCTACCTTTTTCAGCAGTTCCAGTCAATGTACCAACCCAAGGAGCAGCTCAGCCTCGATGATGGCTCTCTGGGATGGAAGGGCAGGTTGCCCTTCTGTGTCTACAACCCCCAGAAGCCCACCAAGTATGCCATTAAACTCTGCATGGTGGCTGAGTCATACTCGGGCTACATCTGGAACCTTGAGGTCTACGCACGGGTGCAGCAGACCCTCGAGAACACCGTGTGGGGCCTGGTGGAACCGTTGAAGGATCAGGGCTGTAAGTTGTTCATAGACAACTATTACAATTCTGTAGCCCTGTGCAAATGACTCTTCACAGCAGGCATTTACATGTATGGGACCCTGCAGCTGCCTAGAGGAGCACCACACCAGCTGCAGGCCATCGCTAGGGCCTGCCTGAGGGGGGTATGGCATACAGGCACAAAGACAATGTGCTCGTCTTGCTGTGGATGGACTAGTGCATTGTCAACATGATGTCCACCTTCCACAGCGCCGACACCATTCCAAAGAGGGTTTGAGGGAAGGTGCGGAGTAATGACAGGCGGACAACCTATGTGGAGAAGCTTGTCAACAAGCCCGTTGTAGCGGAGGACTACAACAGGTACGTGGGTGGTGTGGATCATTTCGATCAGATGGTTCAGTACTACCCCATCCAACGGCGAACCATCAAGTGGACGAAGAAGACCACCTTCTACTTCGTCCACATGGCACTCTTCAACGCATTTGCCTTGTACAAAAAGTACAGACATGGGACAGTAACTCTCCTTGAATTTGTGGAGCAGATCATCAACGATCTTCTGCATTTCCATGAAGAGGACTGGCCTGCGTTTGGAGATGTAATCCACCATGCCCCAGGCCTACCTACCCAAAGGCCAGCACCAGCAACACCTGGCACCCAGCAGGCACAGGCACCAGTGCCAGGATGGGCCCAGCAATCACCAGCACTGCCTGCAAGAGGACCACCACAGGTCCCATCACCACCCCCAGCACCACCTGCAGCAGGCCCATCATGGGTGCTGTCACTGCCACCAGCACCACCTGCAGCAGGCCCATCATGGGTGCTGTCACTGCCACCAGCACCACCTGCAGCAGGCCCATCACGGGTGCTGTCACTGCCACCAGCACCACCTGCAGCAAGCCCATCATGGGTGCCATCACCGCCACCAGCACTGCCTGCAGGAGGCCTATCATGGATGTCAGCACCGCCACCACCTAAAGTTGCTGGTCCGTCAGGAGAACCTGTGCCTGGGCCTGCAGCTGTCCTTCCCGCACAACAAGACCACGGAGCACGAGGGCATCCAATCAAGCGTCGCTGGGTGATAGACGACGACATCAGGTTAGACCGCACTCAGGGCCACCACCGGGCGAGGATCCCCAACGAGAAGATGCTCAGGTGTACCTTGTGCTTCAGGTTGGGGATGAGGAAGGACACAAGGAACATGTGTCCTGTATGTGATGTGCCGCTTTGCATGGGTGATTGTTTTCAGCGGTACCATGCCAAGCAATACCTTCACTAGTGGAGCACACGAACACACCCGGGAGGGTAAAAGCTGACGATCACGACCATCAAGTGATCCTGACCGACCCAGTGAATTACACACACACACTAGGCACCGAGGAGAACAGACGCACGTCGCCACCGCTCCATACCTGGCCAACTTGGCCAGTGGCATTACCTAAATTAGTATCTTCATATGAGTCAAGCTCTGTACCAGGTTAGACTAAATGGTATTCTAATAAAAAAAAAGAAGAAGTTTTAAGTTGGACTTGTTCAAACAGAAAAGAAAACAAAGCAGAGCAAGAATGCGCACAATCAGCTGATCGTTTGTTTAGTCTACAACTGCCCCAGGAAAGGTAAGTACTGTATGTGCTTGTAGTACTGCAAAATGACGACATACTTTAGTAAAGCATATTTGGAAAAGAAGAGGGATAAAGGTAGAAAGCAGGATGATGATTTCTACCAAGAATTGGTTGAAATGGAGACTCACAATAAACTGGTGGAGCAGTACACAGACTAGAGATGGCTTTTCAGAATGAGATTGATGAAATTAAGAAACAGATGCACTTGCAAAAGGAAGAAATAGAAAAATTAGGAAAAGAAGTCAACAAGAAAGACACAACCATAGATGAGCTCACAGTAGAAGTGGGTACACTTAGGAGGAAAATTAGTGAAATGGCAAGTACAGTAGTCAACCATGAGAGTATTATGGAAGAGTTCAAAAATGATACAGAGACAATTAGGCAAGTAAGCAGTCTGATAGACCAGAGCAGTGATATTGAGGAGATAACACAGGTGAATGAAGCTGTGCAAAGCTACAAAAATGATGTGGAAACCACGTATGCTGAAATGGTGAAAGTAAAGAAAGAAAAACAAGGGTGGAAGAAAAAAGCATTAAAAAGGAAGTGAAAAGAATAATCCAAAACCATCCTAAGTTAGTCAGAGATTCAGTAGATATCAACAAATCTATAGTAATCACTGGTGTAGAAGAGGAAGAAGTAAAAAACAAGATCTCAAGAGACAAAAAGGAGATGGCAAATGTAATGGGCATATTGAAAGAAGTATCAGAGGAAATCTGTAGTAAAGACATAGAGGAACATAAAAGGTTAGGGAAATATGAGAGAAGCAAATCAAGACCCCTAAAGGTAACCTTCAAGAGTGTAAACACCGTGGAGGAGATACTAAAAAATGCAAGGAATCTTATGGAAAAAGAGGAATTCAAAAATGTATGGATAAAAAGATGCCTAACACAAGAGGAACTGGAATTACTGAAAGAGAAGAGGGAGGAAGCAAACAAAAAATGATGGAAGATCAGAGGAGGAGAAGAATACATTTTTTTACAAAGTAATTGGATTGCAGGTATGAAAGTGGTACATAAACATGAGGGAATAAAAAGGAGGAAGGTAGTAGAACCAAATTATGACAAGTATATAAACAAGATGATTAAGTTGATGTACTCAAATGTAGATGGAATGGTATCGAAATTATTAGAGTTGAAGGATTATTTCAGAAAAAATGAACCACATATAATATGCCTAACTGAAACAAAATTAACACCAAGGATATCAAATGACATCCCAAACTCAGAGGAATATAGTATGTGGAGAAGAGATAGGAACTTAAAAAAAGGAGGAAGAATTATAATATTAACTAAGAAAAATCTAAAAGTCAAAGAAATAGAACTAGATATACCGTCATAAGTAGAACTGATTGCAGTAGAGATCAATACATCTGAAGGGAAAGTAATTGTAGCCAGTTTGTACATGCCACCCAGATCAAACACATGGGAAAGAGATGAATATGAGGACCTGGCAGAGAGTACAATTCAGAGTTTAAGAGCATTACTACATAAAATGGAAGAGAAATTGGAAAGAATTATACTAACTGGAGATTTTAATACAAATATAAATTGGAATACTGTAGATATAATAAGCCAAGAAAGCTGTTAGGACCAAAAGCTCCTGGATCTCGTGCAAGAGTTTTTCCTAATGCAACATGTAAGGGAAAGCACCAGAAAAAAGAGAACTCGATGTACCCTCAGTGCTAGATCTCATATTTACCAGGCAAGAAAACGATATTGACATTTTAATATATCACCCTCCGTTAGGCAAAAGCGACCATGCAGTACTAAATTGCAGCTTCAGGATTGCATATGACATAGGTAACAGCAATGAAAGTTACAAAAAGAGCCTAAACTATAAAAAGGGAAAGTATCATGACCTAAAGAATACTTCTTAGAAATTGCTTGGGAAAAGAAGCTTAGAGGACAAGATTTAAATGCTACATATGAAAAATTCTGTGAACTTTATGAAATAGGAGTCCAGAAATACATCCCACAGCACAAAGAAGAAGAAAATAAAATAAAGAAATGGTTCAACACAGAATGTAAAAAATCAAAAGAAAAAAGATATATGTTGTGGAATAGATACAGAAGACACAATAGTGAAAGGGCATATAATAATTACAAACCGGCAAGAATTATACAAGAATAAGGAGGGAAGCCCAAAAACAGTTTGAGGAGGATATCATAAATAAAAGTAGTGATCAACCGAAGCTATTTTACAGCTACATCAGAAGCAAAACCAAAGTAAAAGATAAAATACAATCCATTACAGACGATGGAATCACCTATACACAAGAGAAGGATATTTGTGAAGCACTAAACAAGAATTTCCAATCAGTTTTTACAGAGGAAAAAAATTTTGAGAGGGATTATGTGGAACATGCATGCCCACACATACTACCAGATATGCAAACATCAAAAAAAGAAATACAGGAGGAGCTAAGTAAATTAGACAAAGGAAAAGCAACTGGTCCTGATGAAATTTCATGTTGGGTGCTGCGTGAATGTGCAAAGGAGTTAAGTAAACCATTATTTTCAATTTTCAAGAAATCCTTGAGTCAAGGTAAACTATCTGATAGTTGGAAAAGAGCAAACATTGTACCCTTATTCAAGAAAGGGAATAGACAAAATCCACTTAACTACCGACCAGTATCACTAACCAGTGTTGTAAGCAAGGTATTAGAAAAGCTTACGAGAAAAGCTTGGGTAAATCACCTAGAAGAACACAATATGATAACAGAAAGACAGTTTGGTTTCAGAAAAGGAAAATCATGTGTTACTAATTTGTTGAGCTACTATGACAGAGTAACACACATTACAGGAAACAGAAGGATGGGTGGATAGTATCTATTTAGATTTCAAGAAAGCATTTGACACAGTACCACACCAAAGACTTTTATGGAAACTGTACCATCAAGTAGGAATTCGAGGCAAACTGTATTGTTGGATGCAAGACTTTCTCATGAAAAGAGAAATGAGAACAGTACTAAGGGGAAATTACTCATCATTGAAAGAAGTGATTAGTGGAGTGCCACAGGGCTCAGTGCTGGCACCAATCATGTTTTTAGTGTATATAAATGATATAGACAGTAACACTGGAAATGAAAGCTATCTAAATATGTTTGCAGATGATGCAAAAATACAAAGGAGAATTACTAACACAGACTCTTGTAAAGAGCTACAAGAAGAATTAAATAAACTTAATGAATGGAGTAATATATGGCAAATGGAATTCATTGTGGACAAGTGTCATGTAATCAAGTTTGGTAAAAGTGAAAAAAGACCTGATTAGGATTATACGTTAGGAAATAAAACCCTACACACATCAGAAAGAGAGAAGGACCTAGGTGTGATTATCAATAACAGACTATCTCCGGCTCACCACATCAGTGAGAAGGTACGGAACATGTATACGCTGCTTGCAAATATGAGAATAGCGTTCACATACATAAATGAAGACATGCTAAGAAAGATAATAACATCATTCATCAGACCAACCCTGGAGTATGCATCAGTAGTCTGGAGTCCTCATCTCAAAAAACACATAGACAAGATTGAAAAAAGTTCAAAGGGCCGCTACAAGATGGGTACCAACCTTAAGGGATCTAAGCCACGAAGAAAGACTAAATAAACTGAATCTACCAACACTACAGGAGAGAAGGAAAAGAGGTGACATGATTATGCTAAAAATGCATATCAGTGAAGGAGAAAATAGTCATAAATGATTACTTAACTTATGGGGAAGCATCAGCAAGAGGACACTACAAAAAACTGCATAAGAAGAGAGGTGATAAAGACGTAAGGAAATTTTGTTTCCCAAATAGAGCAATTGATCAGTGGAATGCACTACCGAATGAAATAGTGTGTGCCAAAACAATTCACAAAAATAAGGATATGTACGATAAATATGGTTTAAGACTCAGGACAGTACGAGCTTGACTCATTCCTGTAAAGATACAATTAGGTAAGAACACACACACACACACACGCATGCACGCACACATGCACGGACGCACACACACATGCACGGACGCACACACACACACACACACACACACACACACAGTACAAAACTTCTCACCTCCAAACCCACCTGGTCCTGCAGGAAGAACGTCGCCACTGGAGAAGGAAGTGATTTTTTCTGTTTTAATTTATCTGTTTACCTGTCTTTATGTCAGTATATTTACACATTTATATATATTGTTCTTTACATCAACACAAATGACAGGGAAATAAGCACAGCTTCAGTTTCAGTTGCAAGCAACAGATGTAGTTTTCATGTGTGGTTTCTGAGAGGACTATAAAGAAAACCAGATGTTATTTTATAATAGTATTTAGAATAAAACTGCAAAAAAAAACATACCTAGCAAGCATAAACATGTTGTGTGCTATGGGAAAATAACGTAAGTGACCACAGCTGACGGCGGTTCAGCGTCCGGGTGGGTACACCGTAGTTTTTTTTTTTTTTTTTTTCGAAAACTATGAGGCATAGGAGAACAGTTCTGGTCTTAAATGAAAGCCCATAATATTCTGCATACGATGTAAAAAAAAAAAAACTAACATTGCCAAGAAAAGTTTTTTGCTAGAGGTCCATGAATAAAAAATCTGGTGTCAGTCAGAAGGTTTCACTTTTTCGCTTATTACTCAAAAACCATACCTCGTATCAAAATTCCAACGATCCCATTCGAAAGCTAATAAAATTCTCTTTTTAATGATGGTATAACATGTAGAGATAGATTTGTGAACATTGGAGTTACGATGTTGGGAAGTGAGATGAATGTTCTTGAATGTTTATTCACACCGCTGTAACATTCGTATAGTGTTTGTGTGTGTTATTTTTTCCTTATCATGTAGAACAAACATTGACGAATAGCAATATGTGGGTTTTGTGGCAAAATAAATATGTTTGGGTGGTGAAAATAAGCCACGAATACACTTTTTTGGAGCACGTAGCAGGCGTCGGGGGGTGGGGAGAAAGGCGATGTGTTGTGGAATGTTAAACTTATTAAAACTTATCGTGAGCAAAAGCGTTAATACTTTCCATAATCCTTTTTTATCCACCCTGTCATATGCTTTCTCCAAATGCATGAAGGCAGCATACAACTTCTTTCCCTTTTTGAGAAACTTTTCCACTAAAAATCTAAGAATGAATATCTGATCTACACATCCTCTTCCCTTCTTAAAACCTCCCTGTTCTTCTCCAACTCATTTCTCTGTTATTTCCCTAACTGTGTCAATAAGTATCCTGCCATACACTTTTCCTATTACACTAAGAAGACAAATGCCCCTATGATTACCACATACTTCTTTTTCCCCTTTTCCTTTCTGCAGGGGAATAATTATACCTGACTTCCAATCTCTGGGACTCTACTTTCCTCTCAGGCCAATGTGCACATCTTCCACATCCATTCTGCTACTGTCTCTCCCCCCATGCTTCAGCAATGCACCACATACTCCATCAGTTCCTGGGGCTTTCCCCATTTTGACTTTCTTCATTGGTTCCACAACTTCCATTCTACTGATTTCTTCCTCTCTTCTCACATCCTTCTATCTCCTAGCCATTCCCTAGCCACTTACACTTGCATTACTTTCATTCTCTATGTTCAACAGTTCTTTAAACTGTTCTCTCCATCTGCTCACTTTTTCTCCCTTCTCTACTACAGGAGTAGACTGTAGCACCAGTCAAGCAGGGCAGTATACCCAAGGTGGATGGAAAGCTGATGACAGGGATAGCTGGAGCTCCCATTTCATCAGCCCTCGGGATTAGGTCCCAACCATCCCCCTTGCTGAACTTTTTCAGTGTCTCAGTAACACAGAGAGTAGGCCAGCATGCTCTCCAATACAAGTTTATCAACACCAAACTACATGCACAGTACACACCACACTTCCTTCTCCAAAATGTAAAAAAAAATAATCATGGCAGCAAAACACATGGCCCCGGAGTCCCCGGGGGGGGGGGGGACCCTAAATGCCCCCACCTTCCGCCTCTCTCCCGGTGATGACTCAAGATGCCTGGAACCACTGTCTGACTCTCTTCTTCATTTCTGCAACATTCTTGGCCTTTCCTCTAACTTTCGCTCTCTTGAACACCACATCTCCTCTAGACCTCACCTTCTTTTTCTAACTGAGACTCAGCTGTCTGAGGCAACTGACAGCACGCTCTTTTCTGTATCCTCCTGCTTTCAATATACTCATTTGAAAGTCAAAGGTGGCTGTTGTGTTTATATATGCAACAACTTATCTTGCTCTTGTGTTCCTGAACTCAAGTCTTCTGCATTTTCTACACTCTGGTTTTGGTTTTCCTGTCATTCTCTGACTAAATATATCTACGCTGTTTACTTAGCTCCTAATTCTACTGACTATCACAAATTCTTTGACTATCTTACTTCTACGATGGAACGCATTCTATCCATTTCTCCTTTCTCTGAAATCTCCATTCTAGGAGATTTCAATGTTCACCACCACCACTGGCTCTCCTCTGCTTTCACTGATCCACCTGGTGAACAAGCCTACACCTTTTCTATCCTTAATGACCTAGAGCTGCTTGTACAGCACCCTATCCGTATCCCTGACTGCCTTGGAGAGAGCTCCAACATACTTGACCTCTTCCTTACAACTAATCCTTCTGCTTACACTGTTAATCTTTTCTCTCCTCTGGGCTCCTTCGATCACAACCTTATCACCTTAACCTGTCCTATCGCTCCGGTACAGCCTGCGGACCCTAAAATGAAACGTCGTCTGTGGCACTTTGGAGCTGCGGATTGGGAGGCCCTCAGGCAATATTTCTTTAATTTTCCCTGGAATGATTATTGCTTCCATGGCCGGGAGACATCTGGGTGTGCCTTGCGCATTATGGAGGCTATTCTCTCAGGCATGGAAGCATACATTCCTTTCTCATATCCTTTGACTAATGCAAGAAAGCCTTGGTTTAATCATGCTTGTTCTAATGCTGTCCACAAGAAGGAGAGGGCCTATAAAAGTTACCAGAGCCAACCCACCCCTGAATCACATCTTCTATACGTTTCTGCCCGGATTCTTGCTAAGTCTGTTCTTCATCCGTACTAAATGCTCTCCACTCTCTAACTCGAATTCTTCCCGCTCCTACTGACACCTTGCCAAAAACCCTTCTAACATCTCTACCTCATCATCCTTCCCTCCTCTTTTCTACTCTGATGGCTCTGTAGCTATTTCTTCTACTGATAAAGCAGATCTCTTCGCTCAGACTTTCTCCTCCAATTCCACCTTAGACGATTCCGGTACTGTTCCTCCATCACATCCCCTTTTTAACTTCCTCATGGCTGACATTACAATTTCTTCAGCTGATGTATTTTCTGCCATCACAGGCCTCAATACTAATAAGGCATATGGGCCTGATGGAGTCCCTCCTGTTGTTCTCAAGAACTGTGCTTCTGTGCTTACACTCTGCCTAGGCAAACTCTTTTGCCTTTGTCTACCAACTTGTACCTTTCCTTCTTGCTGGAAGTTTGCTCTCATCAACCAGTCCCAAAGAAGGGTGGCCATTCCCAACCCTCTTAAGTGTCGTCCAATTGCTTTAACATCCTGTATCTCAAAAGTTATCGAGTCAGTTCTTAACAGAAAAATTTTAAACCATCTTTCCTATCACAACCTTCTTTCTGATCATCAGTATGGGTTCTGTCAGGGACGCTCCACTGGCGATCTTCTCATCTATGTTTCAGACTCCTGGTCATCCTCTTTTTGGGACTTTGGCAAAAGCTTTGCCATTGCACTTGACATCTCAAAGGCTTTCGATCGAGTCTGGCATAAATCTTTAATTTCCAAACTGCCCTCATACGGTTTCTATCCTTCTATCTGTGCCTTCATCTCTAGCTTTCTTTCTGGTCATTCTATAGCCGCTGTTGTAGACGGCCATCGTTCTCCAAGATCTATTAACAGTGGTGTTCCTCAGGGCTCTGTCCTATCACCAACTCTCTTCCATTTATTCATCAATGACCTTCTAAGCTGTACATCTAACCCTATCAACTCATATGCTGATGACTCCACCCTTCACCTTTCCATTCGGTTCCCGCAACGTCCATCTCAGCAGTTACTTCAACAAACAAGGGATGAGGCAATGGCACACATAATGTCTGACTTGGCTCGTATCTCTGACTGGGGTAAAAATAATCTGGTTGTTTTTAATGCATCAAGGACTCAGTTTTTACACCTATCAACTCGACAGAATCTTCCACAGGTATACCCACTAATGTTTAATAATATTCAGCTTAATCACTGCATCATCCTCGAACATACTCTGGGTTTCATTTACTCGGGACGTATCTTGGAAAGATCATATTACATCTCTTGTAAAATCTGCTTCCAAGAGATTAGTTGTGCAAACCCGACTCCTTTCCTTCTTTACCCCTTCACAATTGTTGACTCTATACACGGGTTTCATCCGCCCCTGTGTGGAGTACAACTCTCGTGTGGGGAGTCTCCCTACATACAGCTTTTCTCAATAGGGTGGAGTCAAAGGCTTTTCATCTCATTAACTCTCCTCCTCTTACTGACTCCCTTCAACCTCTGTCTCTTCGCTGCAGTGTTGCATCTTTATCTCTTTTCTGTCACTACTTCAGTGGTCACTACTCCTCTGAACCGTCTGCATGCATTCCTCCACCTCTATGACAGGCGCGTAGCACCCGTCTAGCAGCAAACTCTCATCCCTTTTCTGTCCAGCTCCCTAAAGCAAGAGTTAACCGTTACTCCCAGTCCATCATTTATGCAACAGGTCAACTCTGGAACTGTCTCCCTCTGTCTGTATTTCCTGCTTCCTATGATCAGTCTTTCAAATGCAGTGTGTCACTCCAGACATCTCGAAATGAAAAGACCAGATCTTGAATTTGGCTCTCTCTTGTATTTTGTTTTTCTCTTGGAAGGAACAATTTTGCGGGCTTGCGGCCTTTTGTTCCTTCTTGCTCACAAAAAAAAAAAAAAATACTATTTATATCTTTCACTCCCCAGCTAACTTCATTGGCACACTGTCTAACTTTCTTTACCTCTTTCCAGAACATTTTCTTACATTCCCTCCAATTTACACTCAAATTCCTCCCAAATTCCTCATCCACTCTCTTCTTACCCTCTCTTACTAATCTTTTCACCTCTCTTGTCCTCTCTGCATGTAACTTTTTCTTGCGTCTCTCAGCTTCTTCCACGCCAATGTTTCTCATCCACTCACTCTATGCTTTCTTCTTTTGTGCCACAGCCTCCTCACCTCTTCATTCCACCATGCTGTTCCCTGCACCCCCTTTTGTCTTCTCTTCAACCCACACACAACCTCCCATGCAGCACAGATTTCTTCTGTGACTATCTGTCACGGGGTTTTTATAATATCTGGGTAATTTTGGAATAAATGGTTAAATATTATTTAATTTGATAATAATATTCAATAATATTGAAGAGCAAAGACAATGATTGTCTTGCTACATCAAGCAACGATTACTTTACGCTGACTTGCTAAGATTCTCAAGAACGAGAATTTATAAACTTTCTCAACAGTACACAGCAGAGACTAATTACTCACAATTGCTGAATTACTGTACTGTTAGCCTCTGGAGAAAGTTACATCACCCCTGACAATAAATAACTAATACTAACATCAGGTTCTTGCCGATGCTTAACTCCCAGGTGGCACAACGGATATTAAGTTAATACAACAAGACTGGTCTAAGTACCAGTTATGAAAGCAAACGTTTATGCAAGCTAGGAGCTATATGGAAAATAAGCTTAATTATGGAGAAATGAAACAAGACTTTACTTTACATTGAAGCTCAAGAAATAGAACTGTTAAATTTATTGATTACAAAAATAAATTTAACATTACATTTCATATCAAATTAAACGAGACGCATTCGCTCACTCACTCACGCAATAGCTAAATACTTACGCCTAGGAAAAACACCTTAACTAAACTCTTAAAACTAGGAAATACACAAAGGAAATACTATAGTCGATGAATGCTGCGTATCACCCAAGCTGAACTAGGATGGAAGTACTGAAGAACTGTGGAGGTTGGGTACTAGCTGACCTCACACTGCTAACACAGGACCTCTCTCCGTCGCAGCAACAACTGGACTGACCAAGTCGTGGGAACAAAGCGGAGCACTCGGCCGCATTTTTTTAACGGTCGAATGAGCAGGGGCGAACAATAAAAAACAATAGTATCGCTCAGTACAGCACTTAGTGACGTGCACTAATCGGTCACCTCTGAAAACGGTGACGAATGTTTTGAAAAGTATACTCCGAATTGGAGGGAGAAACGGTTAGCTGAGCGATACACAGTGAGTTTTCCACTAATAGTTCGTGGCTTCTCACAAAAGGAAAATGTCGCGAACTGATTCGTGACATTACGCCCTTAGAAAGTTAAATTTTTTCCTTATGGGAAAAAATTTGTGGATATATATATATATGTGTACACATCCTAAGTCATTCGCACAAGATTCACACTGTGGTGTGTGTGCTATCCTGTTACAGGAGAAAGTCGCAGTCGCCAGTGAGCGAAAAAACCTCGTATTTACGTTAATAGAAACAAGCTTGAGGGAAAAACTCCGTGACGACTGTGAAAATCCTGTACTCAGGTCAAACTGAGCGAAAGTTCGCTACATTTACATTAACAACTAATTGTTATGTAGTGTAGTGTATGTAATACACGGTGTAGGTGTGACAGTTGTAGTGTAACTGTACCTACGTGTAAAATGACACAGTAATACAAATTTATAGTAAAATAATGATGACGAGGCAGAAGAGAAGGGGCGGCAGCATGCAACAGGAATGGCCAGCTGATCTGCACGGCAATGCTGCACCCACCAGCTACACCTGCGAAAGGAATTAAGGTGGAGCATCAAAACTGTTATTTCTGTCTCTCTCTCTCTCTCTCTGCCTAGCAATCAGTACTTGTCATTATTAACCAGGAAACGTAATTCTTGAATTCACAAATTGCTTAGAACCCTTATAGCTTACTGGTTAACGCTTATTAACTAGGAAATGTGCCAATTCTTGAATTACTCAAATCTCTTAGAACGGGCAGTTTACTAGTTAACCTAACATTATTAACCAGGAAACGTGCCAGTTCTTGAATTCACAAATTGCTTAGAACGGGCAGTTTACTGGTTAACCTAACTCTACACTTACGAGTAATACAGGAAGCTGAAAATCGCTACGCAATCTCGGGCAGGTCACGTTTTAACACCCACCGTGGGTGTGAACACTCATGTGGGTAATGTGCATTCTCCGGGAATCCTCAGAGAGGCCCACAGCTCGAGACATTCCACAAGGTAATTCATACACAGCCTCGGACTGTCTCTGCAAGGTTCTCAAACTTCCCCCTTAACTTATGGTATACATGTATGTACAAGCCCTGGATATACTGTGTCCTGTAGGGCCAACGAGTGAGACGTCTGGTCTACACTTTTAACTGGGAACCAGGCTGGTCCTTGGATTACTCAAATCGCTTAGGATGCCTATCTTATGGGACCCAGCATACAACAGTTGCTAGTTAGTATGCAGTTAGTAGGTGAGACATCAGGTCTACACCCACATTACCACTATCCTGTCTCTCATCTGACTCAGAGATTACAGGTGTGGTTAGAAACGGCACAGAAAGGGCATGTCCCTGATTAGTGGTGATACTTTGGCACACACTGCAAGAACGGACAAAACTATCTATGTCCCGTCCCATTCCTGGCCAGAACAAGTCAGCTCGGATACGGCCCTGGGTCTTCCTTTTGCCCAGGTGACCTCCTGAGGCTGAACAATGACCCCATTGTAACACTGCTAGGCGGTACTTGGCGGGAACGACAAACTGCAGTCGAACCTCACCCTCGGGTGTTCGTGACTCACGGTAGAGCCGTCCTTGTTTACGAAGGAACTTGGCTCGACCTCCCCGTGAATACTTAATCACTCGACCCTTTTGTTTGTTCCGCACGGTAGCAAGTGTCGGGTCAGAATGTTGTTCTTGCACAACAAGTTGGCTACACATCAGATCTTGCGGCGATTCAACGATCACTGGGGTGACACAGTCTGGAGCCTCAGTCATGGCTCGTGTTACCGCAGCAGCCGAAGTCTGAGTAGCGTCGTCGGAGCAACTATCCTTGACTCCTTGAATATTGCCTAATATAAAGTCAAATAGAGGCTCTGGCATGACAACTGCAAGTGTCGTACCAGTATAAAATGGAGATGCCACCTGGATACATGCCTCAGAGAACAATCTCACTGATCCATCAATAAGCTTTGCATGGATCTGTCGACCTGTATACTGCTCAGGCCGAACTAAACTCTGCTTAACAGAGCAGCCTGAGGAACCATTGTCTCTCAGGACCTTCACAGGAATGCCTCCCACAAACCCTGGCTGAACAAGGAAGGTACTGTCACCTGTGAGAGGGCCTGTGGAGGAAGCAGCTAGCCACTCATGAGGCTGCTGAATTGATGTGGCAAACATTGTGCCTTGTGAGTTATATTGGGAAGATGGAACATTGGCCATCTGTGGAGGGGGATTCACTGTCACTGTGGGACTAGTGAACTGTGGGGAAGTACCCACACTGGTAGGGACGTGACCACCGTACTGCTGCTGAGGAATGAAGGCTGCATTCGCTTCCTGCCTCTTTTGAGCTGGTGGTGAAAAAGTTTGTCCCAAAGGTCGATTGCGTGGCTGATACTGCTGCTGGTTAGGGTACTTGTTGTACCTCTTCCACTCAGGTTTCTGAGTGTTTTGCCCCTGGTCCTTCCACTGCGGTTTTGGACCTTGGCCATTATTCTGAGAATGGCCTTGTTGTTGGGGTTCAGTCTGAGACGGCTTCCCAGACTTGGCAGTATCTTTTCTGCTCCAGGTGTTTTGCTTACGAGCTTGATACCCGTATGCAGTAAAGAATGCGTCAGCCTTCCCTACCATTTGGCTGGCATCTTTCACCTGGCAAATCTTAAGCTGTGCTATGAGCTCAGCAGGCCACGACCTCTCTAGCTGTGTACGCAGCATAAGGTCAATTATCCCCTCACGCGTGGAAGGAGTTTCATCTTTCTCCATCCACTCACCTAAGTAAGCAGTGAGACGGTCGAGGAACTGAACAGCTGTCTCCTTGTCTTGGAGACGAGCTCGCATGAACTGAGCTTTGGCGTCCTCTACTGTGAGACCATACGCCTTAATGAGTGCAGCTTTCATCACTTCATACGTGAGATTGTCTCCACGAATTCTGTGGAGAATATCGAGGGCAGGGCCCTCAAACAGGCTAAGAAACTGAAGCCGCTTAGCTGCATCATCGAGCTGGTAAAGCTGAGCCATGTCTTCAAATCGAGCTATGTATGGCTCGATTCGCTCGCCATCTTTGTATGGGGGAAGCTTGATGTGTGGGGTCGCCAATACATGTGCAGGGAGAGCACTCGTGGAGCTTGAACCAACTGCACCAGATGTGTCTGAAGCCAAGGAATCTCGCTTGAGCTTCAGCACTTCAAGTTCATGTTTCTCGCGTGCTTCACGTTCGGCACGTTCATATTCACGTTGTTCCCGCACGTGTTCTAAGTCGAGTTCGCGCTGTTTTTGCTCGTGTTCACGCTGTTCTCGCTCGTGTTCCAAGTCGAGTTCGCGCTGTTTTTGCTCGTGTTCACGCTGTTCTCGCTCGTATTCGCGCTGTTTTTGCTCGTGTTCACGCTGTTCTCGCTCGTATTCGCGCTGAATTCTACACTCTTCACGAGCGTCTTTCTCACGTTCTTGCTCGTAATTGAACCGTGAGAGTATGTATTCTTTGATTTCAGTTGGGTCCGTAAGGCCCATATCTTTGGCTTCCTGTAAAAATACAGTTGTAGCCATGTCGCTAACTCAATCTAAATAACTAGCGACTCAGTACTGATTGCTGCTTCGCAAACGAATGCTAATAAACACAAGTAAAGAGTACAGACACAAGCTAGTGGTGACCAGTCGTATCCAGTTAACTGGCAAAGAATAAATCAAAAATGTAAATGACTGGGAAGAGTATTGTCAATAATAAACACAATGGGTACGGTGACTTCCCAGGAGCGAACAAAATCGTGTGGCGTTACCAAGAATAAACTAGAGTTAAGTATTCTATTGATTAATAAAGCAAAATTCACTTGCTAAATTAAGGGTAAACACCAGTAAGCTTGTGCCTATAAACTTTAATGGTAAATACCTAAATATGAATGAGTGAGCACTATCTCGTGAATAGCTTTAGAGCTAGGAGTTAATATCCTGGAATGAGGTCGCCAATTGTCACGGGGTTTTTATAATATCTGGGTAATTTTGGAATAAATGGTTAAATATTATTTAATTTGATAATAATATTCAATAATATTGAAGAGCAAAGACAATGATTGTCTTGCTACATCAAGCAACGATTACTTTACGCTGACTTGCTAAGATTCTCAAGAACGAGAATTTATAAACTTTCTCAACAGTACACAGCAGAGACTAATTACTCACAATTGCTGAATTACTGTACTGTTAGCCTCTGGAGAAAGTTACATCACCCCTGACAATAAATAACTAATACTAACATCAGGTTCTTGCCGATGCTTAACTCCCAGGTGGCACAACGGATATTAAGTTAATACAACAAGACTGGTCTAAGTACCAGTTATGAAAGCAAACGTTTATGCAAGCTAGGAGCTATATGGAAAATAAGCTTAATTATGGAGAAATGAAACAAGACTTTACTTTACATTGAAGCTCAAGAAATAGAACTGTTAAATTTATTGATTACAAAAATAAATTTAACATTACATTTCAAATCAAATTAAACGAGACGCACTCGCTCACTCACTCACGCAATAGCTAAATACTTACGCCTAGGAAAAACACCTTAACTAAACTCTTAAAACTAGGAAATACACAAAGGAAATACTATAGTCGATGAATGCTGCGTATCACCCAAGCTGAACTAGGATGGAAGTACAGGTAACTCGCACGGAACACGAGGGTTTCGTTCCTACCGTGCCGTGTTAGGTGCGAAATCGCGTATATTTAAACTACTCCGTATTTTGCTCCCTAGACCCCCCAAATGTGTTGTTTTGCTGTTATCTGTCACTAGAAAGCACTTTAAGTGGTTAGAAGGTTTATTTAATGTTATAACTCACAAATACAGTACTCCTGAGCAAAACTTCAACACACAAATACTGTACGTAAACACAAGGAAACATTCCGACGCCGATCATAGGTAATAAATTAGGTTAACTGGTACCAGTGCTTTAACTTACAAGTACATACCAGAGCAGTACATATTTAACTTAGAAATGCAGTACTGTGATATCGAATGATTTCAGTACATAATCTGTTAGGAATGGCTGGAAAAAAAAAAAAAATGTTATGAATACATTTTCACCTTTTTGATATATGTTTATGGTAGTTTTGAGTTATTTTTTACGTTATCGTTGTGCCCATGCTTGGAAAAGGGAGCGAAAGAGTTGAATTTTCAGTCCTAAATGAGAAAACTGCACGTCCTCCAAGGCTAGACTCTGCCACGGGAAAATAAAGTGGAGGGTCAGTCCGATTAGCAATAAGGAAGTTGTGTCACAACTTCCAGCTCCCACACCATGAGAATGGCTAAAAATAGAATCGTAATGCAGTTTCAGAACTAACAATAAGTCTGATTATTATGAATACAGATACAAAGCAGAAATAAATACGTTTACAGACAGGGAAAACGTATTTCTTCCGTCATAACATGTTCATCTTTCTCAATCATTTTACGTTCATCTTTATCATTTTACCTTGTTATTTTCGCAATATATATTGCTGTCTCGTAAACAGGGTGGTTGTTTGTGTTTTGCAAGGGAGGAAAAAGGTTGTATTTTCTGTCTGGGTCGAGATAATGGGTGTAACTATGTGTGGTTAGGCATAGCCACGAGCGAAAAATCGTACATCCACTCATCACGATAGCCGGTGGTGAACTGACAGATGATACTTGAGACGGTGAAGTCAAGGTCATGTCCCAGATTTTCGTTCACTTCCCGAAAGTTTTCACAGTTTTCTACAAGTTGCAAACCATTACAGCAAACCTGAGCAAATAGGTAAAGATACCAAGACAAAAATGTATTTTTCTCTTCTTATAAGTCTTTAACGAACAAACAAAAAAAAGGCAATATTCCGACGCCGATCATGGGTAATCATATAAATCAGGTTAACTGGTTACAAGGCTTTATTTAATGCTTTAATTGCTTACAAGTACATACCAGAACAGTAAATATTTAACTTACAAATACAGTACTGTAGAAAAGCAGTACAGTAAGAGTTTAGCGAACAAACAAAAAAGGCAATATTCCGACGCCGATCATGGGTAATCATATAATTCGGGTTAACTGGTTACAAGGCTTTATTTAATGATTTAACTTTATTTAAGTGCTTACAAGTACAGTAAATACGAGAACAGTAAATATTTAACTTACAAATACTGAACAGCACTGTGGAAAAAACGAACAAATAAAAAAGGCAATATTCTGACGCCTATCAGGTAAACTGGTTATAAGTCTTTATTTCTTGCTTTAACGTTATTTAATAGTACTTTAAGTTGCACATAAACTTACCAGAACAGTACAGTACTGTAAATATTTAACTTACAAATACTGTGCCACTGTACTCGGGAATGTCTCACTCACTGAATAATTTCCCGCCTAGATCGTCACGTAATCAAAACAAACCGCGCGCTGTGGTGACGTTCGAGGATTTGATCTTTCAAAGGCCTCTCCTGCGTTAATTTGTAGTTTTCATAATGTTTTTTTAATCTTACGTTGTCTTAGATGTATCCCAGCCCTTACCGTGTATAATTGCGAGCGCGTTCCGTGAGATCGTGTTCCGTGCGAGTTACCTGTACTGAAGAACTGTGGAGTTTGGGTACTAGCTGACCTCACACTGCTAACACAGGACCTCTCTCCGTCGCAGCAACAACTGGACTGACCAAGTCGTGGGAACAAAGCGGAGCACTCGGCCGCATTTTTTTAACGGTCGAATGAGCAGGGGCGAACAATAAAAAACAATAGTATCGCTCAGTACAGCACTTAGTGACGTGCACTAATCGGTCACCTCTGAAAACGGTGACGAATGTTTTGAAAAGTATACTCCGAATTGGAGGGAGAAACGGTTAGCTGAGCGATACACAGTGAGTTTTCCACTAATAGTTCGTGGCTTCTCACAAAAGGAAAATGTCGCGAACTGATTCGTGACACTATCTTGCACACACCTTCCACATCCCCCATCTGCTCGAATCCATATTTATGCAATGGCATCTCCACTTCCCTCTTAAATTTTGCTTTTTTTTCCCTCCTCTTGTAATTTTTCCACTCTCCTTGTATGCACTACTTCTACCTATCCTTCCCTTCTTCTATTTCTCCATTTCCTTTGGACCTTGATTCTCTGGTCAGAAAGTCCACTTCCCCAGCTTCTGTATACTCTTGCATCCATTACACACCTCATCTCTTCATCCAAACACATGTAACCAGTCATCACCTTCCGTTCTTTCAGTTCACCACCCACCCTTCTTATCACTTGCCACATGTACCTATGGATCATTTTGTGCCTGAAGAGGGTATTGACTCTCACCAACCCCCTCGCAGCACAAATGTCCACTAAAGCACTGCCATTCTCATCCATCTCTGCAGGCACACCCCACTCACCAACCACTCCATCCACCTTAACATTCCCTACTTTTCCATTCGTATCTCCAATCAGAAACACTTTCTCATTCCTTTCAAACTTTTCCAAGTATGCATCCATGTTTGTCCAGAACTCCTCTCTCTCTCTCTCCTTGCAAGATCTTGCGTTGGCGCATACATGCACACAATCGTCCACATTTTTAGTCCAACTCTCAATCTTACCCACACAACCCTAAAGCCAACTGATCCATACTTTCTTATATTCTCCTTCCATCTGTTACTTACACCAATACACACTCCTTCTTTTGCTCTCTTATTCTCACCTACTCCCGCACATATTCCCCAACCATACTCCCATTCTTTCACATTCTCACCTCGCCATTTAGTTTCAGTTACTCCACATACATCCACTTTTGCTCCCACAAGCACCTAGACAATCTCTCTTTCACCTCATCATTTACACCCCTTACATTCCAAGTAGCTATCTGTACCATGTCCTTTGTTCGGTCCTTAAGGGGCTATCACACGGCACCTCATACGAGGTTTGCCAAGGATACGATGGTAAATCGGAACGGTAACGTGGTAAAATTGCCGACGATACCACAGGCATTTGGAACCCATCTGGATGGATTCCTGCCGAGGATACGACGGGCAAAACAGTGTGACCAAAACCCAGGCTACTCGACAGAGAATATATCATACTACATTATTAAACATTTAGCCTAACACTGAATACTTATTAATATTTTATAATAAATATCAATCGTTTTGAAGGCCTTATAAAGAGTTAATATTTCCTACACCGAGGAAACAGTGATGTCGATAAAATATCACGTGTTTACAACTGAGGACTCCACTGCAGGTAGAGTAGACGAACCAGTCGCCACCTGAAAACACCACCACAACAACAACGTACTGATGGCTTTATCATCGATTTCCTGGACAAGGGCAGCTGAATTCACCCTTATAGAGAAATTGAGGCAGTTCCGCGTGTGTACCAGTTTGTAAACAAAAGTTGCATCTCCTTATTCTTTACCGAGTCAGTGACAGCGATCACTTTCCACAGTCGCGAGACGGGGCCCTGGCAACAGTGTGAGAAGCATGTCCTTTGCCGAAGATACGAGGAACATGTGTGATAGCGTCCAAGTTTTGTTCCACTTAAATCTTCCTCGGCCGTTCCTGGTACGAGGTACCGTGTGATAGGGCCTTTAGTCATCACCTTTTGGTCAGTCCTGGTCTGAGGCTTCTTGTTTGTATTTTTAGCTGATTGTTTTCCGGGGAGGGGCACTAACCCTCCGCCAACCCACTTATTGTCACATAGGGGACACGTGTTGATTGGTTATAAGGTTACCACCCAGCGTTGTAAATGCTTTCCTGGTTTACAGGAAATCATTTAGCTTGCCACTCAATGTAGAGCTACCCTAAAGACAAAACCACTACATTAAGTGGGTGGAAGTATGAAATACGTCACATGTTTATTGGAAAATATGTTATTCATATTTTTCCCGTGTTCTAATTCTTCCGTATCACTTTCGAGAACATGGGCAGACGTGGTCGTAGAAGCTACCACATCAGCTTCACTGTGCTTTTCAGCCTGTCTCTTGAGTCTTTCGACATCAGCTGCCATTTTTTGGCATCTCCTTGAGTCGGCTCTATCAACAGGGCCCAACTGGAAAGAGCCTTTGGTCCCCACTTTAGCTTTCTGATCATCTAGGTATTGCCTGTCCTGTATAGGAACCAGAAATAAGAAATATGTGCATTATATTGCATGCCCAATGGGATTCAGCTGAATAATGCACACATAGAACCAATTATAAATCAGAGAAAATATTCACCTTCTTTCTAGGAGGACAAGTGCATACAATATGCTGGACTTGACAGTTTTCTTTGCTGCACTTCACAGATTTGTCATCACAGTTACGGACAGGCAATTCACATATACAGGCGGAAATATCAAAAAGCTTATCTAACTTTGCTTTCAGTCTCTGTTCCTGAACTGTAGGAAGAGATTTCCTGTTGATGGCCTTTGCTTTCTTGAAACACGCTCTGTTGACCATTTTCACCACGTAATACTCTCCATGCAGGGTAAGCCATGGGTTGACTGCCCCCCAGATGTCGATGACATCCTTTGCTATCATCTTAGCAATAGCGTAATCTTCTACATGGGGATGACTGTTCTGCAGATAATAGCAATACTGTATTACAGTACAATCCCAGCTATCCGGTATCCAGACAAACGGAATACTCAGAAAAACAGGAAAATTCAAGGGCTGGTAAAAATGTCAGTAAGTTATAACTGTGCGCCAATTTGAATGGACCGCCAAACCGCCTTTTGATCGTGTCACGCGAGGCTGGGTGAAGTCAGACAAAGCGAGGTGAAGGCATTTCCAGCTAATGTAAATCCCTAGCAAATCCTCTTAACCACCTCTCCTCTCCCCCTCTTTTCCCTACTTGAATTCAGTCATCCTCCACACCCTCCAAAAATCACCAGTCTGCTTTTTGCCACCATACAGTAAACAAACTCTCTTGCTATTGTGTTTCTCTGATAGACGGTAATTTGTACACTCCAAAATGCCTAAAGTGCAAACTAAACGTAAGCGTATCGTGCTTACCTTGAAACAGAAGCTGGACATATGCAACAGACTTGAAAAAGGCGAACATTATAAAACACTAATGGCTGAATATAAATGTTAATAGGAATGAAAGTTTACTTTGTTGGAAGAAAAATAAATAAATAATATGCCTGCATTTCATACATACATCATT
Organism: Coenobita brevimanus; assembly: GCF_032717465.1. Taxonomy (NCBI): domain Eukaryota; kingdom Metazoa; phylum Arthropoda; class Malacostraca; order Decapoda; family Coenobitidae; genus Coenobita; species Coenobita brevimanus. The sequence continues at coordinate 45,938 of NW_027642817.1, read as the reverse complement.
TATTTTATTTTCTGCAAAACAGCTGAGTGGTGGGTGAGGGGTGGAGTGATGGAGGTCAGGTGGGGAAGAAGAACAGTCGGGGTCAGAAACGTAAACATAACTCACGTGGGGCGCAGGTGTCGTGATAATTCTACAGCGCAGTCTTAACACATCATCAGTTCACTAATAAATGTTCAAGCTTTTATTTCTTTATTTTATTTTTCAATTTTTATGAGTACAGTACATATAATGAATACAGTAATTCGGTAAACAATGGACTGGTGCAATTTGCAGTACTGCAAATTGCTACACATTGCATTATGTGTTATGACCATGGTGTGTGTGTACAAGGCAGTTTTTCAGGCGGAATCTCTTAGTGTAACCCCTAATGTGACTGGTGAGTACCTGAACTGTATTTACTGCTGTGATAGCCTTTGTATAGATTTGACTTGAAAATCAGAAATACGGGAAAAATCTGTAACCGGGAAGGTAAATTCCCCAAGCCACCCGGTTAACTGGGATTGTACTGTACTTGGCAGAGTGTAGGCGGTTCGGTTTTATCCTGTGGCAAAAGGTGACTGCAGAACTTTTTGGCTGTACCAGTCCAAGTTGACACTGCAGAATTGCGAGTTCTTCCCATTTTCAAGAAATGTATCACAACGTAATATACCTGCAACATGACAAAAGTCAGGCTCAGTGAATGCACATATACTATGCTTTCATACAAACGAAGGTCAGAGTAAAATTGTGAAAAAATTCAATGGGTCACTGATATTTGTATTTGTCTTTAGATCGATTTGCTCAAAAAACTGTACAAGTGATGGATCTAAAACTTCTCATCAGACATCATAATACTGAGTCCTAACTATCTCTACTTGTCCAAGATAGTAGTTTTATAATGAACCTACCCTACTGAGCATAGAGCCACCTGATATGGAAAGAAGAGTCATAAAAAGTAACAGAAAGGGAAGGGAGAGGTAAGATGAGAGGAAGGTAGACAGAAATAAAGTGAGAAAGGGGAAGGGAGAAGTTCAGTACTACCATACATCAAGTGAGTGGATGATTGTTGCCACCACCTCATAATTTCAGTCATTGTTTAAATTATGTAATTACAATTGCTGTATGTATCTTTGTTTTAGAAATGCTTTACATTTAAGCATTACTGGTTTCTGTATTTCCTCAGGATGTACACATTAATCTGTTGATTCCAGATCAGTGACTTATAAAAGTATTACATAGTTGCATTGATGTACCATGAAGGACATGCCCACTAGATAGTCTACCGTTGTGTATGTAATGAAGTGATCTGTATTCAGGTGTGTGGAGAGAGGGCAACTGGACATGCACAAGGCAGCTTGCAGTCAGTTCATCTGAGGAGCTGATGTTGACCCCTGCTAAAAGGTAATGACTGTGCCAAGACTCAAATCTTCATGTTTATGTTTCTGCCTCTGCCTTTATAAAGTGTTGTACTGTAAACCATTGTTTTGCATGGCTATAATGTATTCCTAGGTTGTACCATGCATTGTGTAAGTGAAATCTGCACAGAAAAAAAAAGCTTAAGAATCCCCTTTTTTGGTATTGGGGAAAATTGAATTGTAAATATTCCCAAAGATTCCTCTTTTGGCTCTTTAAAGTTTTTGTTATCTTCAATACAGGAGTGATTCCAGTATAGTGTGGCTTACTGTCAAACTGTGCCACAGTTGATGCTATCCATGTCTCTGATGCACAATAATGAGGTGGTAGGAAGTTCAGAATACATTCCAAAAGTAATATAGCAGTTACTTGATGATTACACATTTTAAGGGTTAAAGATGTATTGGTCATGAATGAAACAGTAAAGTGATATTAAATGTTAAATTATATTTTTTGTTTATAAAAGTTCATGTTGTACACAGATTTGCAAACAAGCCTCTAGTAAGACAAAGACACAGTATTTTTTTAGCTGTTTTAATATACATTTCTATATGTCTTTTATTGCTTTGCAAATTGAATAACCATTAAAATGAACCTGAACATTTTTTTTTCTTTTTTGTCAGTATAAATGAGCTCCATGCAAAATTAGGGTTCACTGGACCATGTAATTAACTTCATGGAAATGCTGGTCTAATGGCGGCTGTTGTTCCAGGTTCACAGCTGGAGTCAGAGCAGTAAAACAGTCATAAACACTGTCGTCACTGCCTGAGTAATGGATGATAAGTACAAAACAGGACTGAGGGCACATCTTATGTTGTGTTAGCACATCCAACAAGAGGTACCTCAGCCAACAAATTATGGGTTATTATCCATGTAGTGTCCTGTGGAAGATTTTTTTTTTTTTTTTTCCACAAAGCTGATTTGGATTATATACCTGGTGTGGTATCCTTTGCAGTATCTTTTACGGCAGAGACAATGGGTAACAGCATTTGAAGTAAGGAAGATGGTGGTAATATGCCTGAATTGACAGCTTGACTCAGCAGTGATGGCCTGTATGTTTAAAGTTACAGTTCAGAAGCATTCACGTGTTAGCAATATTTAATCCTTTGGCCGTGTTAGGTGACTGTGGTGGCCCTACCAATTATTCTTTGTGGCAAGTCAGGCAACCACAGTCCACAGCCGAAAAAAACACATTTCCATCTACACGTCTGTTGTTTTTCTCTAAATACAGTAGGTTTTGATTTATGTGCCAACAAACAGTATACACGTGTCTAGTGTATATATACAAGTGAAAAACCTTGTTTGAAGTAAATATCTTGTCATTATAGCAAAATTAGAGAATAGCACAAATTAATTATTTTTTCATTTTTTTCTCAGAAAATTACAATGTTCTTGTACAAATATGGTTAGTTTTGATTTCTCTGTATGTGCCAGCAGACAGTGTACTGTACATGTGTCAAGTGTAGATATACAAGTGAAAACCTTGCTTGTCATAAATAATTCCCTCATTATTGCAAAAGCACACAATTGCAAAAATTAATTTTCACATTTTTTTCTTATAGCCTTAAAGTTTTTTCGTAGAGAAATGTGCATTTTTTACCATTATCACACTAAAAAAATTAGAACTTCACAGTCATTTCCCATTGGAAAAGTAACAATATAATTAGCACAATTTTTTAGGGACTTAGGCCGCAACCAGGGGAATGACTGAGAAATGATAGGTCGTGGCCAAAGGGTTGAAGGAATAATAGTCTGTGTTGAAATTTTATCCATTTTTTATGTGTTGAAATTTTATCCATTTTATATATGTACTATTATTATCCAGTAATAGTGATGAATTTTTGACACTGTTCATTGTAATGGGAGCATCTGATGACTGAGCATGGGTACAATGAGGGTAAGTCATCCTGTTGGTGGTAGACAGTAAGATTAACACCAAGGTAGAGTAACTGAAGTATAGTGGAAGTTGAGAGAGGTGGAAGGAATGATATAATGGAGGTGGTAAAGGAAGAACCAAATGTAAAGTTAGAATATGAGGTGAGTTACAAAATATTGGAGGTGGTAAAGGAAGAACCAGATGTAGAGTCAGAGTGTGAGGTGGGTGACAAAATATTGGAGGTGGTAAAGGAAGAACCAGATGTACAGTCAGAGTGTGAGGTGGGTGACAAAATATTGGAGGTGGTAAAGGAAGAACCAGATGTACAGTCAGAGTGTGAGGTGGGTGACAAAATAATGGAGGTGGTAAAGGAAGAACCAGATGTAGAGTCAGAGTGTGAGGTGGGTGACAAAATATTGGAGGTGGTAAAGGAAGAACCAGATGTAGAGTCAGAGTGTGAGGTGGGTGACAAAATATTGGAGGTGGTAAAGGAAGAACCAGATGTAGAGTCAGAGTGTGAGGTGGGTGACAAAATATTGGAGGTGGTAAAGGAAGAACAGTCAGAGTGTGAGGTGGGTGACAAAATATTGGAGGTGGTAAAGGAAGAACCAGATGTACAGTCAGAGTGTGAGGTGGGTGACAAAATAATGGAGGTGGTAAAGGAAGAACCAGATGTAGAGTCAGAGTGTGAGGTGGGTGACAAAATATTGGAGGTGGTAAAGGAAGAACAGTCAGAGTGTGAGGTGGGTGACAAAATATTCCTCAGTGACAATGAGACTGTCCTGGACACAGTGTCCTCAGCTGAAGTTGAGCAGTTCAGATGTTTAGAGTGTGGTAAAGCATTTCCTTTTAAGAACAGTCTTACCCAACATGCAGTTATTCATTCAGGAGTGAAGAATTTCAAGTGTGATGAATGTGGTAAACTGTTTTCTCAGAAGGTTGGTCTCACTCAGCACCTATTAATTCATTCAGGAACGAAGAACTTCAGGTGTGATGAATGTGATAAACGATTTACACAGAAGGGTCATCTCACTCAGCACCTACTAATTCATTCAGGAGTGAAGAATTTCAAGTGTGATGAATGTGGTAAACAATTTACTCGCAAGCATAGTCTCACCAGACACCTATTATCTCATTCAGGAGTGAAGAATTTCAAGTGTGATGAATGTGGTAAACAATTTACACAGAAGAATAGTTTCACCAAACACCTATTAATTCATTCAGGAGTGAAGAATTTCAAGTGTGATGAATGTGGTAAACAATTTGCACAGAAGCGTGATCTCACTCAACACCTTTTAATTCATTCAGGAGTGAAGAATTTCAAGTGTGATGAATGTTGTAAACAATTTACACAGAAGAGTCATCTCACTCAGCACCTATTAATTCATTCAGGAGTGAAGAATTTCAAGTGTGATGAATGTGGTAAACAATTTACACAGAAGATTAGTCTCACCAAACACCTATTAATTCATTCAGGAGTGAAGAATTTGAAGTGTGATGAATGTGGTAAACAATTTGCACAGAAGCTTGATCTCACTCAACACCTTTTAATTCATTCAGGAGTGAGGAATTTCAAGTGTGATGAATGTGGTAAACAATTTACACAGAAGAATGGTCTCACCAAACACCTATTAATTCATTCAGGAGTGAAGAATTTCAAGTGTGATGAATGTGGTAAACTATTTGCATTGAAGGGTAATCTCAGCAAACACCTATTAATTCATTCAGGAGTGAAGAATTTCAAGTGTGATGAATGTGGTAAACAATTTACAGTGAAGGGTCATCTCACCAGTCACCTAATAATTCATTCAGGAGTGAAAAATTTCAAGTGTGATGAATGTGGTAAACAATTTACTCACAAGCATAGTCTCACCAGACACCTATTATCTCATTCAGGAGTGAAGAATTTCAAGTGTGATGTGGTAAACAATTTACACAGAAAGGTAGTCTAATCAAACACCTATTAATTCATTCAGGATTGAAGAATTTCATGTGTGATGAATGTGGTAAACAATTTAGACAGAAGCATGATCTCACTCAACACCTATTATTTCATTCAGGAGTGAAGAATTTCAAGTGTGATTAATGTGGTAAACAATTTCCAGAGAAGCGTAATCTCACTCAACACCTTGTAATTCATTCAGGAGTGAAGAATTTCAAGTGTGATGAATGTGGTAAACAGTTTACACAGAAAGGTACTCTCTACAAACTCCTGTTAATTCATTCAGGAGTGAAGAATTTCAAGTGTGATGAATGTGGTGAACTATTTGCACATAAGTGTAATCTCACTCAACACCTGTTAATTCATTCAGGAGTGAAGAATTTCAAGTGTGATGAATGTGGTAAACAGTTTTATCAGAGAAGCAGTTTCATCAGACACCTATTACGTCATTGTGCAGGGAAGAGTTTCTAGTGTGCTTAATGTGGTAAACGGTTGACTCGGTTGATGTCATCTGACACTGTTTTATTCATTAAGGAGTGAAGATAAACAAGTTTGATGAATGGGGTAAATAGTTTTAAGTTCTCTCCAGTATCATTTCAGGAGTGAAAAAATTTGAATTTGTGGTGACTGGAAAACTGTTCAGAAAAAATTCTTAACCCAAGGCGTCCCATCGACGTATGGGTACGTCACAACGTTTTGTAACAGCCAGTCCCGTCGACGTACTGGTACGTCGCGCAATAGACATGTTGCTGGTCCTGGGTAAACATGGCCAGTGCACTCTGCCATGTACTTAAAAACTTACGGTATATGTATCTTTTAATTTAATTTATCATTTGCACTGAACACGACGTGATAACTTTAATTCTTTGCGGCTGGAGGGAAGGAGCCGCCATGTTGGCGATGACGTCAGCATTCACACTGCACGACGCTCCAATCCATCACACAATACTTTACCAGTAAGATATGATAGTTGTACCTGCATGGCCACCGTAGATCTGAACTATCCCCTTCAGGTATGTTGTGAAGGAATACTTTTCATGGTGTAAATGGATGGTACCTGTTAGGTAAGTAAATTGTGGTGAAATCGACCAGATGTAGCTTACAGCTACACCATACCCGAGCGGTGCTCGTACCTCATGAGGTGGAAAGTGTTAAATGTATGCCGTACAGAATCAGTTGTATAAGTTTATAATAGTATTATGCTCATATTTAATATTTGATAACTTCATTATTAGTTTTCTGAAAAAAACAGTTTCAGTGACCCTGAACTACAGTACAATACTTCAGGGAGTGTGACGAAATACCGAATCGGCGGTCATTTACCGAATCAACACCAAATAATTGGCACGTATTAATTGGTATTATAGATTTTATTACCATAGAGGTTCATATGTAATGCCACAAATTTAGTATTCATGTATATGTTTAGAGGTACTGTAATTTCTAAGTTAGATAGGGTGTAATCTGAATACTAGTCTATAAATTCCTGTCCTAAGTAGTAGTTCATATGTTAATGATTGATGTAGGGTTAACTTTATTTTTATATGTATACATCTCTGTATCTATGCAGGGGTGATGTAATTGTGAGTGTTGAGCTATGGGAATTCATCCATCTGGCAGAGTAATGTATAACAGATGCGTGCAACCTTCCCCTTGTTTGTGCGTCGTTGCCGGGCGCCAAGTTTAAACCTTAAACAGAACAATACTGGGTATGCAATTCTTTCTGTATCATTGTTGTGAAATGCTTACTAATGAAGCTGCTAGAACCCAAATATGTAAGGTTAATAGTCAAAAAAGCCAAAATAATGTAATTTGTGAGGACCAAATAGTCCCGCTTACCTTAGCCATCACTAGATGGCATAAGCTACCCCAAACTCAAGGCGGGATGGCAGTAAATTCAGTATTTAAATTTAGTAATGATTGAATCCCAAATTTTCCCCAATTCAATCAAAAGTCCTAACGTCATGTGTGCACTACTATATAAATAGTGAAGAGAATTAAAACCCACCATATCGCAAAAACACAATCTCATTTGTTCTAGCAGTGGCATCCCTTGGTGCCCGACTTGCCACATTCGTTACCAAGCCCTGGTGGGTAACAGACGTTGATTCAGGTGAGCTGTACACATTCCTCCTTTCTCCCCCCCCTTGCTTGTTTAATCCTTACTTGTCGTGAACCATATGAAGTAATGTCGTTAAAAGCTTAACGTAGACATTCGTTACCAAGCCCTGGTGGGTAACAGACGTTGATTCAGTTCACAGACACCGTGACGTCGGGGATGTGCACGAGGCCATCGTGTGATATTACCCACAGACTTGTTGTACACACACACTTACACTACCCATGAATAGTTATAAACTGAATGTAGTAGAAATGGTATTATGAATCAATCAGGTGAACTTTATTTTTTTTTCGTGGATAAGGTATAGAATTTTGAAAATGTGGTCATGTAATGGAAAGGCGAATTCAAACTCATCAACCATTTTCTTTCTCTTATATTGATGTGTTAGAAAAATTGGGAGCGTTGAAGGGAACTTAGTGGTTGTGAGAAAAAATGTGATTTTTGAGTTGTTCCTTGAGGCTAAACAAGCCCGAGTGATGATGTATTTTTGGTGATTATGCATTAATGAGGATTATGAATTATTAATAATTATGAATTGATAGTGATTGTGAATTATTAGTGAATTGTATGATGAGATTATACTACACAGACGAAACAGAACACGAGTGATTATTTTTGGTTCGTGGCTATGCCAGCCCGAAAAGACAATTCATGCCAATAAATGTCCCAGTCTTGAGGCTATTGACAAGCCCAAGAATAACCGATAATAAAGAGTGTGGTATGATGACTTCAGAAATCACTTGAATATTCCAATTGTTTCGCATGGTGACAATATTGTATGACGTTCGCTGAAACCATGGTTTTAATTTACAACCCTATTACATATGACTAAAGGTCACGTAATTCAAAATGTCTGTTGATTAACCAGTATAGAATTATTAGAGTAAAGTGTATGTCATTTTTATACCCAATCAAGGGAATTATGTCCTCTCACGCATAACTCACTCCCCTTCCAGTTCAAGATTCCTCCGCTTTGGGAACGACGAACACACGTGGTACTGACTTATTCTCAACTCAGCCAAAACTACAAACGCTACCAAAACTATCTGTTAAACAATTAACCTTTATCATTCAAAGTCGAAGTTCTACCCCCCCCCCTTTGTTTTTACTGAGGTGAATATTTTATCAGTCATTGAGGGGAGACTAAGTTGAGTACCATTTGTATTATCAACGAGTAAGTTGAACAGGACCAACAACGGTGGGAAGAAAAAAAATCCTATCGTTACACTGGTGTCAACCGGTAGGATAAAATACCTGGCATTACACTGATGAACAATAACGGTGGGATAAAAATTGTCCGGCGTTACACATACTCACCTAATTATCCGAAATGTAGTCAAATTTTTGTATTTAATTTTACCTTTTAAAAAATCCGGATTCACAGCGAAAACGCGCAAAAATTAGTGGAAGTGTTTCTCTTTTAGCTCAACAGCTTTCCTTGGCAGACTTCTGCTTTGTATAAATATTAATTTAACATACAAGTGCATTTATTTGCACTTTAAATCAGTATCTGTGCAAAATATAAGTCTGTCAAGGCATGTTGGTGATCTAAAGTAGAAATACCCACTAATCTTAGAACATTTTCGCTCTGACTCATAATATTCTATTAATAGTTAAATTAAGCATAGTGTTTTTACTGAATTTCAGATAATTAGGTATGCATGAACTTATATGGTGAAGAATATAATATTTTCACAACAGTAAAGACTGCATTCCAGCACTGGGAACTTCCGACGAGCAGCCAGCCACCACTGTTTTCATTTATTGTTATTGGCTAGTATACAGAGGAATAATTTCCCTACTGTGATTTTGTCAGTGCACTTACACATTGGAACGAAACATTAGCAATTATTCCTCTGTCACTGGACATTCTTAGAGGTCAGAAATATACACAGTGTATGTTGGCCAAACGTAAACAAAGCAGACTATGCTGCCTCAGTGTGAGTAGTGATGTCACGGCCAATCACAGGCCGTTTCAGAGTCACGTGATTTTTTGGCTACTTTATCTGTTATTTTTTCATGTTTCTGCACATTTCTTTTCGAAATAATAGTTGACATAGTTATTTTCTGTGTATCTTTTACCCATAGAAGTATCTAACTTCAAAAAAATTTTGACCGGAAACTCGTCTATTGCAAGGTTCATAATTTGCACAATTTTCAAATCTCATGCTTGATTTTGGGTACGCAGGGTCGGGAGACCTTCTCTTACCTGCCACGGGGCGGGGACACTCGGCTACCTCGCGAGACCCGCGCTCAATTTCAGCTCAGTCACTCACCTGTTAGCAGTGACCCAGGTCAGACATGGCGCACAGTGGTCTCTCAGAGGAGCAAATTCAAGCAGCCCTGGACGCCTTCACAGGCAACAGTGATTCGCCCCTCGATGATGAGATGGCAGACAAGGATTATGTACAACCAGAGGAAGAGGCAAGTAGCAGCAGTGATGAGGAGGTCCTGTCCCCGAGGAAGCAGCGTTACGTCACTTATCGTGCCATGAGAGTGCGCCAGCCTGCAACAAAACATCATGCAATCACCTCTCTGCAGCCCCTACGTGATGTGGAGGCCGAAACCGAGGACGAGGACGGAGCCGTGGGACGTGCTGCCACGTGGTACGGCCACGAGATCATCACAATCGCGGCCCCGAGCGCACAGCATGCCGTTCTATGAGGTATGGGCCTAGTGTTTTATTTGGGGAGGGCAGAAGTGGCGTGGAGGGAGTGGGGAGTGAAATTGAAAGTGTAGGGGCGGTCACTGAAAGTGAGAGTGGCGGGAGTGAGTCATCACTCTCATGTGGTGGTGCGAGGCAGCGAAGCGTATCACGTGGGGCAGTGAGGGTGCGTGGTGAATCACGTGGTGTGGTGATAGAGCGGGGAAATGAGATGAAGCCACTCCCCGGCACGTCTTATGCTCCCCAATATTCCCGGACTTACTCCCCACAGCCCCCTGATGTTCCCCAAGGCTGTAAGGGTAAGGGAGAGAGGAAGGGTAAAGGCTGAGGGAAGAGGAGTGCGAGTGGGGAAGCCCTCCACACTCCTCCTCCCCAATCTCCCCCACCAGCATCTCCCCACCCTGACGATGGGGGCGAGGCTAATGTGAGTTGGAATTGGGAAGATGGCAGTGATTTCTCTCCCATCATTCACCCATTCACTGAGCAGGGGCGCGCTGTTGCACGGCTCCTGGGATTCACCGTTGCTCCACCAGGCTGGATTTTTTCCACCTGTTCTTCAGTGAGGGTTTTGTGGAGCAGATTGTGGAACAAACCAACCGTTTTGCTAGCAGCCAGCGCCTTGAGAGTGAACGACTGGGCACAAGGAGCCAGCATTTGATCATTTATGATTACCCTGTCTCCCTGGCAGAGATGTTTGTATTTTTTACCTTGGTACTTTTTATGGGTATTTTATGTAAAAACAGAATTCCGGCATACTGGACAACGGACCCTATCATGCAGACACCTGTATTTGGCAAGATCATGAGCCGTAATCGGTATCAGCAAATTCCAAGCCACCTCCACTTTTACGATGCTGATGATTTTGCCAATGCAAATGACACTGATAAGATGAGGCGAATTAGGTTGGTTTTTGCTCACCTACGGCAAACATTCCGTTCCTCATTTTATCCCTATAGAGACCTTATCATAGACGAGAGTCTCATGTTGTGGAGAGACAATATTTCTTTTTGCCAGTATATACCCAGCAACAGGCACCATTTTGGGTTCAAGATCTTTGTTATGTGTGATTGTAGGACTGGTTATGTGCAAGACATAGTCTTGTACACTGGTGCACATAATAGAATATCAGAGTATTGGACTGTCTGGAGCAGTGGTAAAGACAGTGATTGAAGAGTACCTTCATCATGGTCATGTCCTCTACCTGGATAACTGGTACACTAGCCCTCTTCTCGCTCGTTATCTACACGTGCATGACATGGGACTCTGTGGTACCGTCAAGGTGAATCAGCGTCACATGGTCAAGGTGGGGCGGAAACTAGAAAAAAATGAGGTGGTCTTCTTCAAGGCTAACAGCATCCTAGCTACAGTGTGGAACCACAACAGAGAAGTCTGCCTCTTGTCCACGGTTCACCGCCCATTGATGCACCATACAAAGTCCGTGGATTACTGTAGCGAGAGGAGGTGCCGCATCTGGAAACCTGAGTGTGTGCTTATAACATCAACATGTGGCTGATGGACCAGTCTGACTCCATGTTATCCTCTGTCGAGTGTGCCAGGACCACAATGAAGTAGTACAAGAAGCACTTCTTTCACCTGCCCGATATAACTGCCCTCAATTGCCACCACCTGCACGCCATGACAGCAGGAGTGCAGGAAACCTTTGAAGGGTTTGAGGTAGCTTGGCCATGAGATTATAGCCCAGTATGCGGTCGAGAGGACCCAACAACGCACATGCACTACCCCTACTGCCCAGACTCCCTGAGAATTTTTGCCCGCCATTTTCCCACTCCTATACCTCCCCAGCCAAATAGACCAAGGCCCCAACGCAGGTGTCGTGTGTGGTAATTCCCGTGTGAGACCCACCACTCAGAGAAAAGACACCCGCTATGAGTGCGTTGAGTGTAACGTGGGTCTCTGCATTGACCCTTGTTTCAGTGAATATCACACCTTGATGCAGTATTAATATGGTGTGAATGCAATATGACACTCATACTCAGGAAAAAATGCGATATACAGACACTCAGTGTAATTATAAGGCCCGTAAATATGTAAATACAGAGATAACCCGATTATCCGGGCTATATGGTGTTAAGGGGTGCCTGATTAATCCGAAAGCACGATTAATCCGGCGGAAACACAAGTACTGTACTGTTAGACTGATTTATTTACCGGTAAATGTACACTTAAGTACCAGAAAGACCTTTCCAGTTCAATGTATATTCCTCCAGCTTGTTTCAGTATTTTTCAGACTATATTCAGTTCGGTAAATCACGTTTTCTTACTGAAAGATTTCCTCCCTGTTAGTATCGTCACGTTCTAAAGCTGTACCTACGATTGTTTCCAGCACAATGGACGAAACTCATCGTACTCAAATGTGGACTTCGTTTCCCAACTTCCCAACTGAAGATTAGGTTAGGTTACATTATTAGGTGCAGTTAAGCTAGGTTAGGCCAGGTTTAAACACTTAGATTAGAACAGTGTCTTCTTCCATTATGTTAACGAATCAAAGAGTCGTCACACCAGAACAGATAAAAACAGCGGGGAAAGATTTAACAAGAAATGTTTATTTACCAACCCAGAAATAATCAGAAAAATATAACAGACTATCAGGATGAACTGATTTGGTAAGGTGCTTTTACTGCTTACAGCAAAGCGTATGTTTACCCCCTCAAATACTCAATGTTCGTGAGTTCAGAAATTTGTGTACTCCCGTGGCAGACCTTGAAACCATTTTTTCAAAGTTATAAAGTCAGTTTCTTTTTCTTACAGATGTGAAAAGACTCGTCTGGTACACCTGGCTTTTTCCCCTCCTCCCTAAACCCATCTTGTGATTTGTTATGATTCGTGAAAGAAAATTAGGGGGCATGTTACATTAGAATTTAAACATAAAGTTAGGGTGCATGTTACTTTAGCATTTAAACATATCGGCGAAAACATCTGGGATGAAAGGACCGCCGAGCTGTTTGGGATTGTAGAGTAGGGTCGTATAAACATACCAGTGGCCTTGGTTCCCTTCCCATAATTGTTCGCAGTTTTTATGGCTCTCCCTAACTTAACGTTACTGACACCGGTACAGTAAAGCATTGTTCAAGGCTAACAGCCATAAGAGGTTAATGGAATACATTATTGTTTGTATCAATACTCTCTTTCACACATACACGAACGAACAAAAGAATGTGCAATAAATGTACACTTAACTGTAAGGAGCAGAAATAACTGTATGCTCTGTCGGTCCGAAATGTGTTGGGAAGAGACATCGAACAATGAATGTGGAACTGAATGCCACCTTACAAGAACACTTGAGATGAAAGTATTTTTTCTTATTAGTAAACATAATTGTTCCATTTCGTCCCCTATAATTGTGAAACTCTTAAATTTTCGTCCAAGCATACAGCGTAATAACCTTACTAATTCAATTCATATTCTCTAGTTTGTTTTTGTATTTTTCTAGTTTGTTTTCTTATTATCATAACGTTCCTTAAGCCTTACCTACGTTTGTTTCCGGCATAATGGAAGAAACTTACTCATAATTAGGGTGCATGTTACATTAGCATTTAAACATATCGGCGAAAACATCTGAGATGAAGTGGCAGGCCGCCTGATTGTTTGAGATGGTAGAGGGTCGTGAAAACATACCAGTGACCTTCGTTCCCTTCCCATAATTGTTCGCAGTTTTTTATAGCTCTCCCTAACCCAACATCCCTGACACCAGTACAGTAAAGCATTGTTCGAGGCTGACAGCTATGATGGGGTTAATGGAATGCATTATTGTTTGTATTAATTCTCTCTTTCACACATACAGTACACTTAAGAACGAACAAAAGAGTGAACAGTAAATGTAAGAGGAAGAAATAACAATGCTCTGTTGGTCCGAAATGTGTTTGGAGGCGCGATACCTAACGAAAAATGCAGAACTCAATGCTAACTTACGAGAACACATGAGATGAGTATTTTTTTTTTTTTTCTGATTAGCAGACATTCTTGTTTCATTTCGTTCCCTAAAACTAGGAAACCCATTACTTTTCGTCTAAGCATACAGCCTAAAGACCTCACCAATTCACTTCATATTCCTCCAGTTTGTTTTCTGTGTTTTTCTATATTGAGGGTAGTAAATTACCTTCTCTTGCTGAAAGATTTTCTCTTTTATCATGTTCTTTAAGCCGTACCTACGATTGCTTCGGGCATAATGGAAGAAACTCATCGTACACAAAAGTGGATTTAGTTTCCCAATTTCCCAACTGGAGCCCAGGTTAGGTTAAATTATTAAGTAGTTAAGCAAGGTTAGGCTACGTCAGGAGTAACAGTTGCCTCACCAAACTCCATCCTACCACCCTTGTGATCGAGTTGTGAGCAGGAGGTGTGGGTGGGGGCAGGGTGAGCAAGACTCTCTCTGGTTTATCCATGCCTCTCTCCCTAGAAACTGGATGCTTCCTGTTTAAACCGGAGCTATCGTACGGATAATTCTATGAATTACCATACCACTGAACCATTGGGTCATGGCCCGGATATACCGAAAGCTGGATAATCCGAGCCTGGATAATCGAGCTTCCACTGTAGTAGTATAAAGTGGAAACGGGTGTATTGTAAGTGGAAAATTATTATCTAAGTGCATAAATATATTCTAAGTCGAAACATTCCTAGCGAGTGAATACAGATGCGATATTCTGATGCTCAGTGTAATAAACAAGGCCTGTAAATATGTAAATATTAGTATAATGTGGAAACGGGTGTAATGAAAATGGGGAAGTATATTGGAATTGAAGAAATAAAATATAAGTTGAAACACGAGTGGTAGCGAGTGCTTACTACGTGAATATGCGCTAGCATTTCGCTAAATATCCTCGTAAGGAATGTAAATAAGTGAAAACATTTACATTGTTTGAAATATGGTATAACGTCATGGAAACAATAATATGAAAGTAAAAAAAATGTAATGTACGTTGAGGGAAGTCATAGCGAGTGTGCTGAGTAGGGAAATATGCACAATAATTATGCTAAATATCTAAATAAGGAATATAAACAGCTGAAAACATTTACATAATGCAAAAAATGGTAAAATGTCATTGAAACAGTATTATGCAAGTAGGAAAAATGATATGTTTCATGAAACAAGAAACTTAGCAACTAACGTGTAACCAGTGTGACCAAACTCGCTATGCTTGCACAATGGAACAGTGCATATTTTTCCTATATATCTCAGTGAAAACCATTATATTCTTGTTGTGATTGTTTATTAGTTCCCAATCAATAAATGTAGACGTGTTCTTTATTGTTTCTCCCCAAATTACCTACCATAGAAAACATGAGAGCCTGACACGTCAGTGACAGAATACAATACCTGACGTGGGGAGGCTCACCTGTTCTAACCACTTATGGACCCCAGTAAGCCTTTTCTTGGTGATTTTCCTTTGTTTCTCAACAAAAACAGGTTTTAGCCAAAAATAAATTTTTCCAAAATAGCTCGGGATTGGGGGATATAGGAGGTGGGAAATCGTTCGGGACGTGATGGGTTAATCACTTTTTTTTTTTTTTTTTTTTTTTTTCAAGGAAGAAGGAACCAAAAGCCACGAGCCCACAATAACAGTTCCTTCCAAGAGAAAAACAAAATACAATAGAGAGCCAAATTCAAGATCTGATCATTACGAGATGCCTAGACACACTGCGTTTGAAAGACTGGAGATCATAGGTAGCAGGAAATACAGACAGAGGGAGACAGTTCCAGAGTTGACCTGTTGCATAAATGATGGACTGGGAATAACGGTTAACTCTTGCATTAGAGAGTTGGACAGAAAAGGGACGAGAGTTTGCTGCTAGACGGGTGCTACGCGCCCGCCGTAGAGGTGAAGGAATGCATACAGACAGTTCAGAGGAGCAATGACCATTGAAGTTGCGATAGAAAAGAGATAAAGATGCAACAGTGCGGTGAAGAGACAGAGGTTGAAGGGAGTCAGTAAGAGGAGAGTTAATGAGACGAAAAGCCTTTGACTCCACCCTATTGAGAAGAGCTGTATGTGAGGAGCCTCCCCACATATGAGAGTTGTACTCCACACAGGGGTGGATAAAATCCCTGTCTAGAGTCAACAATTGTGCAGGGGTAAAGAAAGAACGGAGTTGGCTTAGCACACCCAGTCCCTTGGAAGCATATTTTACAAGAGATGTAATATGATCTTTCCTAGATAAATCCTGAGTAAATGAAACCCCAAGGTTCAAGGATGATGCAGGATTAAGCTGAATATTATTAAACATTAGTGGGTATACCTGTGGAAGATTCTGTCGGGTTGATAGGTGTAACAACTGAGTCTTTGATTAATTAAAAACAACCAGATTATTTTTACCCCAATCAGAGATACGTGCCAAGTCAAACATTAGGTGTGCCATAGCCTCATCCCTTGTTTGTTGAAGTAACTGCTGCGTTGGGCGTTGCGGGAACCGAATGGAAAGGTGAAGGGTGGAGACATCAGCGTATGAGTGGATAGGGTTAGATGTACAGCTTAGAAGGTCATTGATGAATAAAAGGAAGAGAGTTGGTGATAGGACAGAGCCCTGAGGAACTCCACTGTTGATAGATCTAGGAGAAGAACGGTGGCTGTCTACAACAGCGGCTGTAAAACGACCAGAAAGGAGGCTAGCGATGAAGGCACAGATAGAAGAATAGAAGCCGTAAAAGGGCAGTTTGGAAATTAAAGATTTATTCCAGACTCGATCGAAAGCCTTTGAGATGTCAAGTGCAATGGCAAAGCTTTCGCCAAAGTCCCGAAAGGAGGATGGTCAGGAGTCTGAAAGGTAGGTGAGAAGATCACCAGTGGAGCGTCCCTTACGGAATCCATACTGACGATCGGAAAGAAGGTTGTGATAGGAAAGATGCCTTTAAAATTTTTCTATTGAGAATTGACTCGAAAACTTTTGAAATACAGGACGTTAAAGCAATTGGACGATAGTTGGAGGGTTGGGATTGGTCACTCTTCTTTGGGACCTACTGAATGAGAACAAACTTCCAGCAAGAAGGAAAGGTACAAGTGGACAGACAAAGGCGAAAGAGTTTGCCTAGGCAGGGTGTAAGCACAGAAGCACAGTTCTTGAGAACAACAGGAGGGACTCCATCAGGCCTATATGCCTTGTTAGTATGGAAGGCAGTGATAGCAGAAAATACATCAACTGAAGAAATTTTAATGTCAGCCATGAGGAAGTCAGAGGGGGAAAGTGATGGAGGAACGGCACCGGAATCGTCTAAGGTGGAATTGGAGGAGACAGTCTGTGCGAAGAGATCTGCTTTATCAGTAGAAGAAATAGCTACAGAACCATCAGAGTAGAAAAGAGGAGGGAAGGATGATGAGGTAAAGTTGTTAGAAAGGTTTTTGGCAAGGTGCCAGAAGGAGTGGGAAGAATTCGAGTTGGAGGGTTGGGAGCATTTAGTACGGATGAAATTATTTTTAGTAGAGCGAAGAGCAGATTTAGCAGGATTCCGGGCAGAAACATAAAGATGATGTGATTCAGGGGTGGGTTGGCTCCGATACCTTTTGTAGGCCCTCTCCTTGTTGCGGACAGCATTAGAACAAGCATGATTAAACCAAGGCTTTCTTGCGTTAGTCAGAGGATATGAGAATGGAATGTATGCTTCCATGCCCGAGAGAATAACCTCCGTAATGCGCAAGGCACACTCAGATGGCTCCCGGCCATGGAAGCAATAATCATTCCAGGGAAAATCAAGGAAGTACTGCCTGAGGGCCTCCCAATCCGCGGCTCCAAAATGCCACAGACAACGTTTCCCTGGAGGGTCCACAGGCCGTACCGGAGTGATAGGACAGGTTAAGGTAATAAGGTTGTGATCGGAGCCTAACAGAGAGAAAAGATTAACAGAGTAAGCAGAAGGATTAGTTGTAAGGAAGAGATCAAGTATGTTGGAGCTCTCTCCAAGGCGGTCATGGATACGGGTAGGGTGCTGTACAAGCTGCTTTAGGTCATTAAGGATAGAAAAGATGTAGACTTGTTCACCAGGTGGATCAGTGAAAGGAGAGGAGAGCCGTAGGTGGTGGTGAACATTGAAATCTCCTAGACTGGAGATTTCAGAGAAAGGAGAAATGGATAGAATGTGTTTCATCGTAGAAGTAAGATAGTCGAAGAACTTTTTATAGTCAGTTGAATTAGGGGATAAGTAAACAGCACAGATATATTTAGAGAATGACAGGAAAGCCGAAGGCAGTGTAGAGAATTCAAAAGAATCGAGTTCAGGAACACGAGAGCAAGATAAGTCGTTGTGTATATATACACAACAGCCACCTTTGGCTTTGAAATGAGTATAGAGAAAGTAGGAGGATACAGAAAAGGGTTTGCTGTCAGTTGCCTCTCGGTTTGAAAAAGAAGGTGAGGTTTAGAGGAGGAGAGGTGGTGCTCAACAGAGCGAAAGTTAGAGGAAAGGCCGCGAATGTTGCAGAAATGAAGAAGAGAGGAAATCGGTCGGGTCGTGATGGGTTAATCACTTTGCACTTGACAATTCATTCAGGTGTGAGAACAATTATATAGTTATGATGAATGAGGCAAAGCTTGAAGAAGAAATCAGGCTTTAAACAGGCATGGTGCCATTCACTAACAAGTGAGGGAGAACACGTTTTATCTCATCTTGGATTGCCAATTTAACCCCTTCGTTACCACATTCCCCCCCTCCCCTGCTAAGCTACCCCCTGCCAAACCGACTTCCCCAGGCGTGGCTCTCTTGTGGGGTAGTATTTATTTTATCATTACATCATTTCTATTTGCTTTATATTATTTATTTTTGTATTGGTAAGTAGATATTGACCACGAGATGTGTTTATGATGTTAAAATAATGTACATGACATAATATATATGTCTAACCAACTGATGTAGTAAACATACAATATACAGATAAATATAGTAGATAGAGATATAAATCAGTGAATAAGGAAGAGATTAATTATTGTATTATTTACCTTGTAAGTATGAAGAAGATCCATGAAGAATGAGGTAGGCAGCAGGGAGGTCAAAAGTAGGTGGGGATGGGGTGATACACTTCAAGGCCAAACTGATATCAGAATCAGTATCACTCTCCCCACAACTATCGCTCACTTCATTGTCATTCTCAGGCATGTACTCCTCATCAGAGTCGCTCACAGTTATGTAAGATTGTGTTTGGTTATCGTCAGACACTTCTAAGTCACTATCCAAGTCAGATTCATTGCCGTAGGACGCCATGGCACTGAAGTAAATCCAAAAGCACTGACATGTGCGGCTGCTTGAAAAACACTACGGCATGCTCCCATGTACTGTCACCTCTGCGATCCAGACTTTTACGTGGTCAAAAGGGGCAGAAATCAAGTCACTATTGATGACCAGTGTGTGCTGGAACGGTCGGGAACTCAGGTTGATGGAGACTTCCACTAGCGGCCTCTTCGGTTGCGTTTATTACATTTCAAGTGGTCAAGGTAAGAGTGGTAGCATGCCAAAAAATGGCGGGGCCAGTCTCCAACCCGGCCAACCCAAGCCCAGCCATTGCAATTTCCCCCAAATGCTTCTAAGGTTACACATTAACAAACTACTAGGTAAGCTCTATACCACCAGTTCTCAAGGGTTATACAAACAATAGAGTTCGAGTGGGAGGAAATGTGTATTAACAAGACCAAAAAGGAAAAAAAAAAAAGTAGAATCTTCCCATCTATTAACCTCACAGATTAATCCTGAATTAGTTGGAACATTAAAAAAAATATATATGGTCCTAATGTTAAATGCCACAAAACTTAGCTCCTTTGTCCCAGTCTAATGTGTTTCTTCATAATCGTCCCTCTGAGCACATAGTTCACTGGTTCAGTCCTCTGCCACTCCCGACCTTGACTTCCACACTGGGACCTTGACTTACGCACTGGGACCTTGAATCACTCACTGGGACTGACCTCCACACTTCATCTTTGACTCACTCACTGGACTTCGACCTCCACAGTTGGACCCGCTAGAAATTAATATGTACAATGAATAACTATTCTCACTAATGCAAGTAATCCCTTCACATGATCAAGAAAGTCTCATACAAAAGAAACATGAGTTATAACACTCGGCATCTCAAGTACAGTAATCCCTCCAATATCCGACATAATAGGGCCATAGGCAGGTCTGGATATTGGGCCCCAGCTTATGGACTTGTACTTATGGACCCTAACTCAGAGAAACACCTATACAACTCCCTCTGGACATGCATGGCACCTATTTAAGACCCAAATCACACCAATAAGGCACATAAATGACTGAAATAAATGCAAAAGCATAAAATGAGGGTTTAGAAGTAGGTTCATACAATATTAAACATTCTGGTTACTGGCTCCTGGACTGGTATTTATGGACCCTAACCTAGCCTAACTCAGAAAAACACCTTCCTACTGCACATGCATAGCTCCTAACACCCTATTCACACCAATAAAGGACATTAAAGAGTGAAATGAGGTGTTTGAGGTAAATATAGTATGGAAAAAAGTACAGTATGAAACATTCTGCCCACTTACAGCAAGTCCATGGCCACCTCGATGAATAACCGCCTCCTCTCAGACTCAGACAGTAAGAAGGATTTCCTGAAGCACTTCCAGTACACTGTTCATGAAGTCTTGCACTGAACTTAGTCAATTGCACTCAGAAGTCCGTTCTCTTCACAGTGCACAATCTTGTCTAACTAATGCTCCATGGTAACTTACTAAGTGTTGCACTCAGCACTTTAACTTTTCCCATTCTTTAAATAATTTTCTAAAGCAAAAACAAACAAGTCTATTTACGTTAAATTTTGTTCCAAATTAGTCTTTTCACTCACAACTGGAAATCCTTAACACAACACACTTTTTTTTCACTGCACAACACTGTAAATTCCCGTGTGGTCTAGTGGAGAAGTTCTTGCTGTTTAATCACTGTCAGAGTCCGAGAGTATCACTGGCAGGTGACCTAGGGGTGCGTCGCTGGGTCGTGGTGATGGCGTACCCACTGCAGACAACTCTGAAGACAGACGCAAACTCACGTCGAGCGGTGACTCCACCGTGGCTGATGTGCTGGGCTGTGGCTTGGAGCATGAGTGCCTGTTTTGGGGAGGCAA
Source organism: Coenobita brevimanus (assembly GCF_032717465.1). Lineage (NCBI taxonomy): Eukaryota > Metazoa > Arthropoda > Malacostraca > Decapoda > Coenobitidae > Coenobita > Coenobita brevimanus. The sequence continues at coordinate 24,860 of NW_027642817.1, read as the reverse complement.
CGGAGTGGAGCCAGGGCTGGGCACAGTGGGGGTCACGGGCCTGAAAAAACTGTCAATTGTTGATTGACACAAGGACCGACAATTCTGACGATTGATGATGTGCTGCCTGAAAGCATGCACTTCCTCCACAAGTCCCAAGGGCCCCATCTCCCTGTCGCAGTCTGGGTGTTCCAGGTAGTCAAGGACGAACTGTAGGTGTTCCTGGAGTGCGCTCAGCTTGGGGATGGCTGGAGTAGTGTCCTGCTGAGAGGAGTCCGCATCATCGTCGCCTTCCTCGTCGGAATCTTCAAGCTCGGTACTGACACCTGCAACTGAAGACGCGATCTCGATATCAGACAATGTCTGATACCCAGGATCACCTTCGTCGTCATCCAACCACTCACACACATCGTCCACATCAACATCGTCGCCATGCGTACGTAGATGTGCATGGAAGTCATCCATGTCAAACCCTAGAAAATCGTACTGCACATCCGTTCCGAGAAGCAGATGAGACCAACAATTTTCTAGAGTCTTGACAGGGACTTCCTTCCATGCACTGGCCTAGTTGTAGAGTGCAGACGATGTTGTAGCGGCGAAAGTTTTCCAGAGTCCGCTGGCCTCGTGTGTCCCGTCCCTCCTTGCGCTCGTCCTCGTCCTCGAGAACAACCATCACCTCGTCCAGGAACTTCCATCGGTGTAGGTGCTTTGTTGCCGCGATCACTCCTTGGTCCATTGGTTGGATGAGAGCAGTCGTATTATGTGGTAGAAACATGCACCTAATTCGTCCATTCTCAGCCACCAAGTCCTTGTCGCATGGATGGGCAGGTGCATTGTCGAGGAGGAGGGCCTTTACCTGGTCGCGTGTGATTCCCAGTGTCTTTGTCTGGTAATTGATGACCTCCTTGACGAAGTGGCGGTGGAACCAGTCTTTGAAGATCTGGGCTGTGAACCATGCCTTCAAAGAATGATACCAGATGACAGGAAGGACATCCATCACCCCATGAAGACATCGAGGATGCTTTGCACGGCCAACAATAACGGGCTTAAGCCGGCGCATGCTGTTAGCATCGGCACAGCACAAAGCAGATGTCCGTTCCTTGAAGAGCTTACGGCCAGGTACACGCTTCTCCGTCTCCTCGGCTGGAGTGTTCGTTGGCAAAGATCGATAGAATAAACCAGTTCCGTCAGCGTTGTAGACTTGACCGAGAGTGAGGCCCTCCCTGTCGATCAAGCCCTTCTTGTGCCGAAACTCGTCAACTCCATCCTCGTTAGCGTCCAAAGCTTTGCCATGAGCTTTACGGTGTGTAAGGCCATGCCGTAACTTGAACGCAAAGGGCCAACCCTCGGATGCCTTGAAGTCTAGGGCGTCGTGAAGGCTGGCGAACTTCTCAGCAGCAGCCTTCAGCTCCGTTCCACGTACCATCACACCAGCAGCACGTTGGTGTCGATACCAAATCAACGTGGAGCGATCGATTTCAGCAAACTTGGGAGTAAACATCACCTTCCTCTCCACGTTGCGTTTGCTTCTCAGCGAGAAGTCAGCCGTTTACTGCATGAGTTTGTCTCGGGATCTCTCGATATCAAACAAAGTAGATCGTGCCAGGTTGAACTCGTGGAGGATGCGGGAAGAAGACCACCCTGCATCTACTTTCTCCAATATCTCCCGTTTCTTCTCCAGAGTCAGCACTACTCTCTTCCTCTTCTCAGGTGGCGGGGCCATCATCACACACACTAGTAGGAGACCCGAGAGCAGCAGGTAAGGCACCACCACAAAAGCGAGCACGTGGGCAGCCATAACGAAGAGCGTGCACTCGTGGCGAGAGACAGGCGGAAAGTGGGGAGGATGCAGCGGCGCTCTATCGGACGTTGGAGGAATGATGCACCACAACAAAGCTGTCCTGCGCTGCGCGCACGAAGTTCAAATTACGGCCGGGAAAGTTTTTTTTTTTTTTTTTTTCCGGTTTTCGGACCATTTTGGGAATGTTGGATCCCGGGACGATTATGTCCGGTTAGTGGGGATGTTCAGATATTGGGCGTTCGGATATTAGAGGGATTACTTAACAAAATAACACATGGCCCTACAGACACATAGGTCTGCACATAATAATGCTTATTGTAGGGATAACATGGATGAAAAAGTACTATAAGAAATAAGCATGAAGACCTCTAACTCTAACCATGAAAATCATCATTGCATCGATATCATTGTGCCTCACAAAGTAACTACGTGAACATTAACTCACAACTAACACAGTCCCAATAAGTACTGAATTGCAAAGTCATCTCAACACACAATAATAAATAATTCACAGTTCCAAGGCACCTGATATTTGGCCCACAAAGATCACACATTTATCTGAGGTTCAGACAGAACTCTGCCTTTTAGCTAGTATTCTCGTGTTCCAGTTACACACTAAACAATAATGTAAAGTACAGTACATAAATATATGGGAAATACCTCACCTCCGCTCACAGACTCGGACAATGGCGTCACCTCACATGATCAAACACTTCCTGAGGAACGACAACACTTGATACTACCCCGAAAAAATGACAATCCGTAGTTACAATAATTACTTTACAATGACCTCTCTTTATACCCTTACATTGAAAAACAATAAAAATCATCGTGTCTTACATCCCTTTGCGCATGCATATATTATGCTGGATTATGTGATCATAGGCTCATGTTCCTTCTCACTCGAGTTTTTATATTATAAAGAGACACTAGTAAATTACAGTAGGAAAAAAAATGACGTAGCAACTAGGTAACTTAATCTATGTTCTGATCATGTCTGCATGGAAACAACTACTGTATACCCTGGCCACTCTCTCTCACCTAACCGAACTTTTGGTCATATAAAATGAACTAGATACAACTCATTATCACTTCTGGGCACTACACCTACACACATTCCCGTGGTACCATCACTGTTGCTAAGCTAGCGACAGTCCCCTTACCAAGAAGCATTATCTGGCTATATTATATCATGTGTTATAGGGCATTATATATACCAAATACTCCCCCAGTATCCCTGCTTGTCGTGCGAGGCGACTAAAAGGATTTGCGGAGGGTTAGTGCCCCTCCCCGGAAAACAGCTAACTAAAAAGATGAACAAGAACCCTCAGACAATGACTGACCAAAAGATGACGACCAAGGACTGGACAATGGACATGGTATGGATCGCAACATGGAATGTAAGGGGTGCGAATGATGAGGTTAAAGAGAGGGAGATTTTCCAGGTGCTTGAGGGTGCGAAAGTGGATGTATGTGGAGTAACTGAAACTAAATGGCGAGGAGAGAGTGAGAGAGAGAGAATGGGAGTATGGATGGGGTATATGTGCAGGAGTAGGTGAGATGAGAGGGAAAAAGGTGTGTGTATTGTTGTGAGTAAAAGATGGACAAAGAACATAAGAGAGTATGGATCACATGGATCAAGGACTGTGTGGGTAAGATTGAAAGATGGAATACAAATGTGGGCGATTGTGTGTGTATATGCACCAACGCAAGATCGTGCAAGCAGAGTGAGAGGAGTTCTGGACAAATGTGGAAGTGTGCATGGAAAGGTTTGGAGGGAATGAGAGAGTGCTTTTGATTGGTGATATGAATGGTAAAGTACGGAATGTGAAGGTAGATGGAATAGTTGGTGAGTGGGGTGTGCCTGCTGAGGTAGATGAGAATGGCAGTGCATTAGTGGACACTTGTGCCAGGAGGGGGTTGGTGATAGCCAATACACTCTTCAGGCACAAAATGATCCTCAGGTATACATGGCATGGGTGGTGAGCTGAATGAAAGGAAGGCAATGATTGAATATGTGTGTGTGGATGAAAGGATGCGAAGATGTGTAATGGATGCAAGAGCTTATAGAGGTTGGGGGAGTGGACTTTCTGACCACTACTGGGTGGTGACCAGTATCAAGATCCATGCAAAATGGAGAAATAGAAGAAGGGATGGACGAGAAGAAGAAGTAGTTGATAGGAGAGTGGAAAGGTTACAAGAAGATGAGAAAAAGGCAGAATATAAGAGAGAAGTAGTGGAATGATTGGGTTAATAATAAATATGAATTGGAGCTGATGGGGGAAGTGGAAGGTGTGTGCAGGATATTCACAGAAGAAATATGTGCAGCATGTGATGTGGTGTGTGGGGTGAAGAGAAGATGGAAGGGGGTGCAAGGAACAGCGTGGTGGAGTGAAGAGGTGAGACAGGCTGTGGCACAAAAGAAGAAAGCATACAATGAATGGGTGAGATATAGGGGCGTGGAAGAAGTTGAGAGGTGGAAGAGAGAGTTATATGTAGAAAGGAAGAGAGAGGTGAAAAGATTAGTAAGAGAGTGTAAGAAGAGAGTGGATGAGGAATTTAGAAGGAATTTGAGTGTAAAGTGGAGGGACTGTAAGAAAATGTTCTGGAAAAAGGTGAGGAGAGTAAGACAGGGTGGCAGTGAAGTTAGCAGGGGAGTGAAAGATAAAAATGGTAGATTACTAGTGGTGAAAGGAGAAAAAGTGAGCAGATGGAGAGAACACTTTAAGGAATTGTTGAACATAGAGGATGGAAGTAATGCGAGTATAAGTGGCTGGGGAATGGCTGGGAGAAGGAGGGGGGTGAGAAGACAGGAAGAAATTAGTAGGATAGAAGTTATGGAAGCAATGAAGAAAGTAAAATTGGGGAAAGCCCCAGGAATTGGTGAAGTGTGTGGTGAAATGCTGAAGCATGGAGGAGAGATAGTAGTAGAATGGATGTGGAAGATGTGCAGATTGGCCTGGGAGGAAGGTAGAGTCCCGGAGGATTGGAAGTCAGGTATAATTATTCCCTTGTACAAAGGAAAAGGGGAAAAAGAAGTGTGTGGTAATCATAGGGCATTTGTCTTCTTAGTATAATAGGAAAAGTGTATGGTAGGATACTTATTGACAGAGTTAGAGAAAGAACAGAGAAATTAGTTGGAGAAGAACAGGGAGGCTTTAGGAAGGGAAGAGGTTGTGTAGATCAGATATTCATTCTTAGATCTTTAGTGGAAAAGTTTCTAGAGAAGGGAAAGAAGTTGTATGCGGCTTTCATGGATTTGGAGAAAGCATATGACAGGGTGGATAGACAAGGATTGTCGAAAGTGTTAAGAATATATGGAGTAGATGGGAAGTTGTTGAATGCTGTGAAGAGTATGAACGATGGTGCGAAGGCTGCAGTGCGTGTGGATGGTGAACTAAGTGAATTTTTCTCTTTGAAAGTTGAGTTGAAACGGGGATGTGTCATGTCCCCATGGTTGTTCAATCTGTACATGGATGGGGTAATAAAAGAGGTGCAAGGTAGGGTAGTGGATGTTGGAGTGGCCCTGGTGCGAGAGGATAGTGTTTGGAAACTCCCTGTACTGTTGTTTGCAGATGATACTGTGTTGCTGAGTGAAGACGAAGGGGAGCTGCAAGGCTTGGTGGATGAGTTTGGGAGAGTGTGTAAGAAACGGAATCTAAAGGTGAATGTAGGGAAGAGTAAAGTGATGGTCTTTGAGAGAGGTGAAGTCAGTGAATGTACAGCGAGGTTGGATGGTGAGGAATTGGAAGAAGTGAGTACGTTTAAGTACTTGGGTAGTGTGATGAGTAAGGATGGAGGTTTGGAGGGTGAAGTGCTTGAAAAGGTACAGCAGGGAAGAAAGGTTGCTGGTTCTTTGAAAGCAGTGATAAGAAACAGGGAAGTGAGCATGGAAGTGAAAAAGTTACTACATGATAGTATTGTGATACCAACTCTAACGTACGGAAGTGAAGCTTGTACGTTGTTGGAAAGACACAAGTCAAGAGTGAGAGCAGTGGAAATGAGTTATTTAAGAGGAGCCTGTGGAGTCACATGGAGAGACAGGCTGACGAATGAGGATATAAAGGAGCGTTGTGGTGTTGATGGGGATGTGAGAGGAAGCGTTATGAGGAACACACTGAGGTGGTTTGGCCATGTGAAGAGGATGGAGGGTGAAAGACTGACGAAGAGAGTGTATGTGAGTGAGGTGGATGGGGGAAGAGGGAGGGGAGGCCGAGGATGAGATGGAGGGATGGGGTGGAGAGGTATATAAGAGAGGGGGGTGTGAGTTGGGAGCAGGGCAGTGAAATGGCAGGGGACAGGGCGACTTGGAGGCGATTTGTTTGTGGCCACCCCAAACGGGATTGAGGCGTCTGGCAATAGATAGATAGATAGACAAAGGAAAAGGGGAAAATGAAGTGTGTTGTAATCATAGGGGCATTTGTCTTCTTAGTATAATAGGAGAAGTGTATAGTAGGATACTTATTGACAGAGTTAGAGAAAGAAGAGAGGAATTAGTTGTTGGAGAAGAACAGGGAGGCTTTAGGAAGGGAAGAGGTTGTGTAGATCAGATATTCATTCTTAGATCTTTAGTGGAAAAGTTTCTAGAGAAGGGAAAGAAGTTGTATGTGGCTTTCATGGATTTGGAGAAAGCATATGACAGGGTGGATAGATAAGGATTGTGGAAAGTGTTAAGAATATATGGAGTAGATGGGAAGTTGTTGAATGCTGTGAAGAGTATGTGCGATGGTGCTAAGGCTGCAGTGCATGTGGATGGTGAACTGAGTGAATTTTTCTCTTTGAAGCTTGGGTTGAAACAGGGATGTGTCATGTCTCCATGGTTGTTCAATCTGTACATAGATGGGGTAATAAACGAGGTACAAGGTAGGGCAGTGGATGTTGGAGTGGCCCTGGTGAGAGAGGGTAGTGTTTGGAAACTCCCTGTACTGTTGATTGCAGATGATACTGTGTTGTTGAGTGAAGACGAAGGGGAGCTGCAAGACATGGTGGATGCGTTTGGGAGAGTGTGTAAGAAACGGAATCTAAAGGTGAATGTAGGGAAGAGTAAAGTGATGGTCTTTGAGAGAGGTGAAGTCAGTGAATGTACAGCGAGGTTGGATGGTGAGGAAATGGAAAATGTGAGTACATTCAAGTACTTGGGTAGTGTGATTAGTAAAGATTGAAGTTTGGAGGGTGAAGTGCTTGAAAGGGTATAACAAGGAAGAAAGGTTGCTGGTTCCTTGAAAGCAGTGATAAGAAACAGAGAAGTGAGCATGGAAGTGAAAAAGTTGCTACATGACAGTATTGCGATACCAACTCTAACATATGAAAGTGAAGCTTGGACATTGTTGGAAGGACACAAGTCAAGAGTAAGAGCAGTCGAAATGAGTTATTTAAGAGGAGCCTGTGGAGTCACATGGAGAGACAGGCTGACAAATGAGGATATAAAAGAGCATTGTGGTGTGGATGGGGATGTGATAGGAAGCATTAGGAGGAACCCACTGAAGTGGTTTGGCCACGTAGAGAGGATGGAGGGTGAGAAACTGTCAAGAAGAGTGTATGTGAGTGAGGTGGAGTGGGGGAGAGGGAGGAGGAGGCTGAAGATGAGATGGAGGGATGGAGTGGAGAGGTATATGAGAGAGGGGGTTTGAGCTGGGAGCAGGACAGTGAAATGGCAGGGGACAGGGCGACGTGGAGGCGATTTGTTTGTGACCACCCTATGTGGGTTTAGGAAGTGGAGAGTTGGTATGGGGCACAAGGGCTTCAGGGTAAATGCAGATAAAACAAAAGTGATGATATCCAGGGTTAGTGGCGGTACTGTCAAAGACGAGGGAGAATGGCCATGTGCTGTTTGCCACAAGGTCGTGGGAAGTAATTCCATCTTGTGTGGTGTTTGTGATAAATGGGTGCATAAAAGATGTAGTGGTATCAGAGGTAGACTGCGAGATAATGCTAATTTTATGTGTACGGTGTGTCAGGGAAAGCAGGCGGAGATTGTCAGACGTGAAAGAATTGAACTTGTTGGTGAATCTCTTGAGTGTGTGGAAGAGTTTTGTTATGTGAGAGACATGGTGTGTGCTGGAGGTGGGGCTGGAGCTAGCTCTGTAGCTAGGGTGAGAAGTGGTTGGAAGAAGTTCAGGGAGCTCTTGCCTCTCCTGATATTGAAGGACTCTCCCTACGTGCTAAGGGGGTCTTTGTATGCAGCATGTGTTAGGAGTGTAATGCTGTATGGTAGTGAGACCTGAGACCTGGGCAGTAAAGGAGGAGGATATTCGCTGGTTCAGACGTACAGAAATGACAATGATTAAGTGGATGTGTAGTTCGTCCCTGCATCCAAGGTCTGGGGGGGCTGGGTTCACGATGGAAGAGTTGAGAGGTAGGATGGGACTGGAGTGTGTTGGTGTTGTGATGAGGAGAGGTAGATTGAGATGGTTTGGACATGTGGAGAGGATGGGGGATGGTAATTGGGTGAGGAAGGTGAGAAGTGTTAATATTGGGGGTGAGGTTACGAGGGGTAGACCGAGAAAGACACAGGACGAGGTCATTAAGTGTGACCTCAGGGTAAAGGGACTGAACAAGGATGCTGCAATGGATCGTGCAGCATGGAGAGCCGCCATTAGGTGACCAAGGCCAACGCATGCAAGCATGTTGGAGCCTTTAAAAACGAAACGAAACAATAGGGTACAATGACCTATACAACATATCTGAGTCATTCTCATAAAACTATGCCCCATGGCAGGAGCATATGGTAGGGGAGTGGAGCATCAGTGACAGAATTTCCATATGTCATCACACATGGGATCACAGAGCACCCAAACCGAGGAAGAGGAAACCCAATAGGTCCCTGTAATGATCGTGAGTATGATCATATTCAGTTCCGCTGCCGATATTTCATTTTGAGTACAAGGGTACACATTTCCAGAAATTCGGTACAGAAGGGGTTAATAGAAAATGTTTAAAAAGTGGGTCGTAGGGGAAAAAAAAAAAATACTTGAGTGCTTAGGTCTGAAGTGCCCCTTTAGCTACTGTTGGTACTTGTGGCAGGCCACACCTAATGCAGCATGTCATACGATCTACTGAGCCAGGACATTATTAACCACGGGTGATAATCAGTGGTAGGTGGGGGCACTCGCCATGCACTTGATGTAGTGCTGCTCTCTGGTGTCTGCCCTTTCCTCTCCTCCATCCTTCATTTCTTCCATCCTCTTTTCTCTCCTTCATTCTTTTGTTTTTGATTGGAGATATGAATGGAAAAGAAGGAAATGTGAAGGTGGAGGGAGTAGTTGATCAGTGGGGTGTGCTTGCAGAAATGGATGAGAATGGCAGTGCTTTAGTGAACATTTGTGCTGGGAGGGGTTGGTGATAGCCAATACACTCTTCAGGCACAGAATGATCCATAGGTATATGTGGGGAGTGATAAGAAGGTTGGTGGTGAACTGAATGAATGGAAGGCAATGATTATGTGTGTGTGTATGAAAGGATGAGAAGGTGTTAAATGGACGCAAGAGTATATACAGGTTGGGGGAGTGGACTTTCTGACCACCACTTGGTGGTGGTCAGAATCAAAGTCCAAATGAAATGAAGAAATAGAAGAAGGGAAGGACAGGAAGAAGCAGTGCATACAAGGAGGGTGGAAAACTTACAAGAGGAGGGAGAAAAGGAAGAATAGAGGGAAGTGGAGGAGTGATTGGGTAAATATGGATTTGATCAGATGGGGACGTGGAAGGTGTGTGCATGATATTCACAGAAGAGATCTGTGCAGCATGGGAGGTGGTGTGTGGGTTGAAGAGAAGATGAAAGGGGGTGCAGGGAACAGCATGGTGGAATGAAGAGGTGAGAAAGGCTGCGGCACAATATAAGAAAGCATATAGTGAGTGGATGAGAAATGGGTGTGGAAGAAGTTGGGAAACAGATGAGAGTTATATGTAAAGAGGAAGAGAGAAGTAAAAAGATTAGTAAGAGAGTGGATAAGGAATTTTGAAGAAATTTGAGTGTAAAGTGGATGTAATGTTCAGTAAGAAAATATTCTAGAAAGAGGTAAAGAGAGTCAGACAGGGTGCCAAAGAAGTTAGTTGGGGAGTGAAAGATAAAAGTGGTAGATTACTAGTGGAGAAGGGAGAAAAAGTGAGCAGATGGAGAGAACATTTTGAGGAGTTGTTAAACATAGAGAATCAAAGTAATGCAAGTATAAGTGGCTGGGGAATGGCTGGGAGAAGGAGTAATGTGGGAAGAGAGGAAGAAATCAATAGGATGGAAGTTGAGGAAGCAATGAAGAAAGTTAAAATGGGGAAAGCCCCAGGAATTGACAGACTGTGTGGTGAAATGCTGAAGCATGTGGAAGAGATAGTATTAGAATGGATGTGGAAGATGTGCATATTGGCCTGGGAGGAAGGTAGAGTCCCGGAGGATTGGAAGTCAGGTATAATTATTCCCCTGTACAGTCAATGGCAAAAGTTCGCTTGCCTCCTCTGCCGCTTTATCATCTCTGAGATTCAGACTCGTGAATGTGAACCAATGGACACAGGTGCATAGCAAACAGATGGCCTGGTGGGATGTGGGGTTGGGAGAGAGTTGAAGGAGGATGAAGGGTGGGGACCATACGGATTAAAGGCATGCGAACCAAAAGTAGTCAGGTAAGAGAATGAAACGTAAAAGATGAAAATCATATGAAGTATATATATATATATATATATATATATATATATATATATATATATACAGGGAGAGAGAGAGAGAGAATGGGAGTAGAATGAATATGAAAGTGTGAGAGTGCTGGCGATACAGAATGAGGGAGAGTAAGAGAGCTGCATAAGCAAGAAGACAGAAGAAGGACCGATGAGATTCACTAGGAAGATACAGTGCACAATAGTTAACTCGCTCCATATTATCTAGTAACCCACCACCATTCCCCCAGCAGTGTAGTTTCAGTAAAATATATACTTCATATGATTTTCATCTTTTAAATTTCGTTGTCTTATCTGACTACTTTTGGTTCCCATACCTTTAATCCGTATGGCCCCTCGCCCTTCATACTCCTTCACCTCTCTCCCAACCCCACATCCCACCACGCCATCTGTTTGCGATACTATGCACCTGTGTCCATTGCTTCGCATTCACGAGTCTGAATCTCAGAGATGATACAGTAGAGTGGCAGGGGAGGTGAGCAAACTTTTGCCGTTGACTGTACAAAGGAAAAGATGAAAAAGAAGTGTGTGGTAATCATTGGGACATTTGTCTTCTTAGTGTAATACGAAAAGTATATGGTAGGATACTTATTGACAGAGTTAGGAAAATAACAGAGGAATTAGTTGGAAAGCAGGGAGGTTTTAGGAAGGGATGAGATTGTGTAGATCAGATATTCATTCTTAAATCTTTAGTGCAAAAGTTTCTCGAGAAGGGAAAGAAGTTGTATGTGGCCTTCATGGATTTGGAGACAGCATATGACAGGGTGGATAGACAAGGATTGTTGAAAGTGTTAAGACTATATGGAGTAGATGGGAAGTTGTTGAATGCCATGAAGAGTATGTATGAGGGTGCTAAGGCTGCAGTGCATGTGGATGGTGAACTGACTGAATTTTTCTCTTTGAAGGTTGGTTTGAAACAAGGATGTGTCACATCTACATGGTTGTTCAATCTGTATATGGTTGGGGTTACAAAAGAGATACAAGGTAGGGCAGTGGATGTTGGAGCGGTCCTAGTGAGAGAGGGCAGTGTTTGGAAACTACCTGTACTGTTGTTTGCAGATGATACTGTGTCGTTAAGTGAAGATGAAGGGGAGCTGCAAGGCTTGGTGAGTTTGGGAGAGTGTGTATGAAACGAAATCTTGCTCTGGTGTCAACATCTTTTTCCATAAGAAGTTGTAGTATCACACATTTTACATAATAATTTTTAAAGCTATTTAGTCATAATTAACAGTGTGTAATGAAGTGTGAATGATGAACAACCAAATATCATTTTGCTGTTAGCTGTGTATAGGGAAGAAGGTGGATGGCAGACCACAAGTGCCACCCTGTTTCAATTATAAAATGAAGGTTAGGAGAAGTGAAAGGATATCTGAATAGTGCATCAGTGTAAAGTCCTGGGGAACCATTTATTATGTTGGTATATGTGAATGTACTTAATACCATTCTATAGAGGTGTATAATGTGCTAGTAGAGTTGTCATTTATCTCTACTTTTTGCATAAGCCCAGAGTATATGTAAATGCTTGGCACCTCACTTTTAGCTGACCTCAGCACCGCGCCCAACTCGGCACGGTGAACGTACAGCATCAGAAGAAGTCATATAGTTATCAAGGGAGGTGGTATCGCTCTTACATATCTCTCGGGTCGCAGTTGTATTTATTCTGTGCCCAATAAAGAGAGATTTAATCTGCTCATTTCTGTCACCTTACGCTACCACTTAATATAACAGACCAGCTTCCACCTTCTAGTGGCAGAGGACCTTTGGTTGAAAGTGTCGGGCAGTGACGGCGAGTGGCTGACGTGTAGTGCAGACAGTGTCGCCGATCTCCAACACGGTGGTCTAGTTATACTATAACAGCAGAACACACAATATGTAGTCAGCTATGCTATTCCATATAACGGCTACATAGATTAGTGGATCCGATGGAATTAGCAGCTAAACTGACACATAAATTTGGTGCTAGCGGTGGCACGATATTTGGTGCTAGCGGTGGCACGATACATAAATTTGGTGGCTCAGTGCTGGGATACGATACAGGTGCTAAAGGGATTTATGCTGTGAACCAGTAACCCTTGCAGTCGCTCGTTCCTGAGGGTGAAACAGAAAGTCTTACTCTACTGTTGTAAGGGGACTAATTACCAGTGAGTTAAGTGGAGCAGATAAACTGGAGTGGTGAATATTCCTCCCATTATTCTGCCAGTGCAAGATTCCTATCTTAAGCACAAACTGGCAGTTATCTCGCCCTGTGGTGTGCGAGATATCTCCATCTTCAAACGTAAACTGGCAAGAATCTCGCTCTCTTGTGTGAGGCGAGATAAGGAGAGATCAAACCAGTGTGGTGAGGAGTGGGTCAACTAGCGACTTCTAGCAACTCCAGAGGCGCGGACGGCTGAGGCGAGCCGCGAGGGAGCGAATGCGGGCGTGTGTGGTGCCAACGATCGTGTGTGGTGCGTTGTGTGGCATCACTGCCTGGCGTGCTGCTGATTCCCACAGTGAGCGGGCTGCCGTGTACGGTTGGAGGAGTCTGTTGGAGTGTGGAACGCGGAATGTGGAACATCATCCTGGACTTTCATATCGAGGTAGTGTCTATGCATTAGTAATCCACACACACACACACACTTGAATCAACACACGTTAGTTAGTTAATATGTGGAAATAAAAGTTTCTCAGAATTCCCTTGAAATAAATATACTTCCTGTGTATTTTATATGTGTCCCGTTCTCTGTCACTTACCGTAACTATCCTTTTTTATGTCAGTTATCTTCCTGTAACTGGGAGGGGAATATTACTGACAAGGTTGGATGGATACAGTGAAAAAGTGGGGACGTAGAATTAGGGAAATAGAGATCAGCCAACCCCACTAGACTCAGAATTTTATGAGTGGGTTGAAACATCAAATAAAAGTGCTCAGACATATAAAAGGAGTGAAGGACATATTGAGGATCAAGGTGATGAGGATATTTCTGAAAGACTGGATGAGGATTTGAACGCTTTGCATTTGCGTTCTGGTCATACTTATTCAACAGTCCCAGAGCAATCAGTTAGATCCAGAATGGCCACTAGTCTTGCTAATGAGGGTATTCCTAGTGAGGAGACTGTGGAAGTTGAGACTACAACAGTACCTTTGGTCACTCAGGATATGCAAAATCCAGTCATTACTGATAGTACTACAACCACTCACATACCTGTTTATACTTCAGATGTTTTCAGTACACCACAAGGTTTTGGACAGAATTTATTTTCTGTTCCTTATTCAAATGCATGGGGTATAAACACAGATGGTATTGGCATGCGAACCCAGAATCCTAATCAATGGGGCATGAATACTAATATTGGCACGCAAACCCAGGGCCCTTATCCAAATACCTGGGGCATGACTAACAATACGGGCATGCAAAAGTCAGACTAAGCCTCCTCCTTTGTGGCAGATACCTGTGCCATACATGGGGATTGTCCTCATGAAACGGACTATTGCCCCTTTGTCATTGAAAAGAGGAAGAAACTAGGGAACCAAGCTAGTTCGGGGGAAGCTCAGGGCTGCACGCAAAAGTAATTAAAATAGTACAATCCACCGATGCGTGTGTGGCAGCTATTACTAAGGTGGACTTATTATCTATTCCTTGGATCATAGGGAAAGGCCAAGTGTCCCTGATCGTAGATACAGGGGCATGTACAAACATTATTTCTAGTAAAGCGCTGGAAAGACTTAAAAGTGAAATGCCTCTAACAAACTGGACATTATCAGCACCTGATGTAATGTTGACAGGTGTGACAGGGAGTAGAATGAAGATTGTAAGCCAGGTGCTGTTGACATTGAGGGCAGATAAACGATCTCCTGTGTTACGTGCTACATTTTATGTGGTTGAGGATTTTCCTCTGCCAGCTGATGGGCTGTTAGGCTTTGAAACCATGGAGGAGTATGACATAGTAATACACCCTCAAAGACATTCCATCTCCTTTAATGGGAAAGAGTTTGTAGGCCTTAATCCCTCAGCGACACGAACTGGAACTGGCATCCAAACAGGAGCCGTTCAACCAGTTGTGACCCAGACAAGTGAAGTGTCAAGGGAGTACCCGGATGTACACGAAGCGGAGGGTATGGACTGGAAGAAAGTCAGGGCTATAGTGAGTGGTAATCACCACTTACCCAGTCGAACTGTCTGTAAAATTCCTGTCCGAGTACCAGACGTGTCAGTGGGAACTGATGTAGCATGCTTAACAGAGACTGTAAAACATAAGGCATTGTCGCTGGAATCGACTCTGAGTAGCGTTGGGCAAGACCAGAAGATGCCCCTCTTCATCGCAAATATGAGTGGTGGCGCAGTTAAGCTCAGAGATGGTTGTTATATAGGCGACTTGATGTGCTATGGTGCCCCCACAAAGGAAGTTGATGACATGCCGGTGATCTCTCCTGTAGTTACACCTCAAGCAATGACTCAGTCGGAATCCGTACGTCTGGCTAAGGAAAAACAGCTGGAGCAATATGTGAAGGTCACGGATAATGTAGACCATAAAACGCGACTCCTAGCCCTCCTTAGAGAATTTTCCGACGTAGTAGCAGTTCCAGGAGAAGCGCTGGGTAGGACGGATAGGGTGAAGCATCATATTGGTTTGTGCCCTGGTACAAATCCAGTTTATGTGCCCACATACCGTCTACCGCACAGCCAAAGGGAAGCAGTGGATGAGGAAGTTGAAAGGATGCTTCATGATGAAGTTATCCAGCCTTCCTCCTTGCCTTGGAATGCACCACTCTTTCTGGTGCCTAAGAAGGACGGTGGTGTGAGACCTGTTGTGGATTTTCGGCAAGTGAACAAGGTAACTGTACCGGATCGTTACCCGATTCCGCATCTGCGAGACTTACTTCAATCATTAGGTAAGGGAAATACTCTGTTTACTTGTCTGGATCTAGCGCCAGGGTATTGGCAGGTGGAGCTGACCGAAGAGTCGCGTCCCATTACTGCTTTTAGCACTCACCGTGGGCACTTTGAATTTCTCTGGATGCCTTATGGACTGAGTAATGCTCCTTTAACATTTCAGTGGATGATAAACCAATTGTTTGGCGAGATGTTAGGGCAAGACATCTTAGCGTATCTAGATGACCTAATCATCGTGAGTAACAACGTTAACAGTCATTTTAATAAGTTAAAACGAGTGATGGAAACCTTGAGATCTGCAGGTCTGAAAATCAAGCTGTCAAAGTGTGAATTTTTGAAGTCCAGTATTAGATTTTTAGGACACCTCGTTGATGGTAATGGCATCAAGACTGTGCCGGACAAGGTAAGGCCAATGTTAAATTTTCCTACACCACAGATCAAGGATCAGATAAGATCGTTCCTAGGCCTCACTGGCTTTTATAGGAGTTTTGTCCACAGATATGCCATCATAGCATCACCTTTAACGACGCTACTTAACCCGCCCCGTCCCAACCACTTTTTCACCACTGGTACCCCCCAATCCCGACCATTTTTGGACCCAAATTTTTTTTGCTAAAACTTTCGCTTTTGGTCAGAAACAATGGTCAATCACCAAGAAAATGTTCACCGGGGTCCATAAGTTGCCTAAACAGGTATACCTTCGTCACACCTGGTACCATGTTCTCTGTAGGTGGTCTGAGGCTCTCACGTTTTCTATGGTATTATAAGTCTGGGAAACCAATGAAAGTAAGTAGATTTGTATTTATTACAAACATAAAAACATGTGATACAAGAGTAAATTGGATTTTATACAAAAATAGAGGTGAAATAAGCATTGTACCATCGGGCAAACCGAGCGAAATTGGCCAAACTGTTCACGATGAATCGCTAACATTGCTGAATCATGATACATATCATTTTTTCTACTTACATAATACATCTCCAATAACATTATACCATTTTACATTTTAT
Source organism: Coenobita brevimanus (assembly GCF_032717465.1). Taxonomy (NCBI): domain Eukaryota; kingdom Metazoa; phylum Arthropoda; class Malacostraca; order Decapoda; family Coenobitidae; genus Coenobita; species Coenobita brevimanus. The sequence goes on along the minus strand of NW_027642817.1, from coordinate 8,532 downwards.
TGAACTGTTTGACGTATTCACAGGCCTTTCGATAACATTTAGCGTAATGTTAGCGCTTATTTACGTAGTGAGTGAACTCGCTGTGACTGTTGTTTCAACTCGTATTGTGTTTTTTCAACTTACATAATACTTTCCTAATAACATTATACACTTTTCCACTTTAGAGAACTGTTTTGAGATAGTTTCAGGCCTTACGTAAATATTTAGCGTAATAATAGCACATAATAACACAGAGGGTGAAGTCGCTATGAGTATTATTTCAACTTACAACCTATTTTTGTACTTATATAATACTTCTCCACTAACATTACACATGTTTCCACTTGATATAATTGCTATCACATAATAGGAGACCTTACTATTCTACTGAGCATCATATTATCGCATATTTACACAGTGAGTGTTATCGCGATATCATTTGTTTCATCTTACACTAGTATTCAACTTATAAATTACTTTCCTACTAACATTACACCCTTTTCCACTTTATATCATTCCTATCACATACTAACAGACCAGAATGTTCTACTGAGCATAATATTTTCACAGATTTACACAGTGGGTGTACTTGTGACATCATTTGTTACAACTTACATTATTTTTCAACTTATACGTCACTTTCCTGCTAACATTACACCCGCTTCCACTTTATATTCTTGCTGTCACATATTTACTGACCAGAGTGTTATACTGAGAGTCATATTTTCGCAGATTTACACAGTGGGTGTAGTTTTGATATCACTTCTTTCAACTTACACTATTTCTCAACTTATACATTACTTTCCTGCAAACATTACACCCGTTTCAACTTTATATAAGACTTAGAAAATACTGACTGGCCTTACCATTATACTGAGCGCAATATCGCCATCCCACACAGTTTCAGTAGTGTAGGAAGTTATGGTACTCTCTGAAACATGGCTGAAGGCACAACGCAACATTGGTGGTGGTGGGGGAGGTTGGGGTGGAGAGCGGCGCCTTTCATCACTCGCACTTCTCTTCCCTCGCCTTTTTCCTTTACCCTTTCCCTTCCCTTTCCTTCCTTTCCCCACATCCTGGGGCTGTGGGGAGGAAGTTTGGGAATATTGTGTGGTGAAAGACGTGCTGGGGAGTGGCTCCACCTCCTCTCCCCTAGGCCTACGTGCACCACGTGCTCATGCTGCCTCCCTCACACCACTTTCCCTTTCACCCCGCACTCCCGCCACACCACTTTCCCTTTCACCCCGCGCTCCTGCCACACCACTTTCCCTTTCACCCCGCACTCCCACCACACCACTTTCACCTTCCCCAGACAAAACACTAGGACCATACCTTATTTGCCTTCTTGCCCCACCTTCTGATCCTCGGGGTGAGATTTTTCCTGCCCCAAGCATGAGGCAACATCACGTCCTAAGCCACCGTCCTCGTCCTCGTCCTCGTCCTCATCAGAATCTCTCTCTAGGGGATGGAGAGAGGTCCGTGCAGGTGGTTTGGGTGCAGGCTGGCCTTCCCTTGCCTTACGATATGTCACATACTGTTTTTTCCGGGGCGAAGGGACCTCCTCATCACTGCTTGTTATTTCTTCCTCTGGCTGGACGTAATCTCGATCCACCACATCATCATCAAGTGGAGAATCACTATCTCCAGTGAAGGCCTCCAGGGCTGATGCTATTTCGTCGTCTGAGAGACCTTTCCGCGCCATGTCTGACCTGGGTCACTGCTAACAGGTGAGTGACCGAGACAAGGGCAAGCGCGGGTCACGCAGGGTCTGGGACGCTGCCCGCCTGGCGGCAGGTAGGGGAGGCTTGGGTAGGTGGGCGAATCGAAAATCTCGCGCGAATTTTGAAAATTGTGGAAATTATGAACCTTGCAATTGCAGGACGTTGAAGTACGTCAATGGGATTGGCAGTGACAAAACGTGAGGACGTGGAAGTACGTCAACGGGACGCCGCAGGTTAAGAAGGATGCTGCGTGGGAAATGGGGACCCTCAGAAGAGAAAAGCTTCAATGAGCTCAAACAAGCCACGTCAGAAGCACCCGTATTAGCCTTTCCTGATTATACTCAACCTATCTATCTGTGCACGGACGCCTCAGGTTTGGGTCTGGGAGCGGTGTTACAGCAGAAGGATGAGCAAGGCAAGACACATACCATAGTGTATGCTAGTAGGGCACTAAGACCCCAGAGAAGAACTGTTCGACAACACATTTGGAGTCATTAGCAGTCGTGTGGGCGTTAGGACATTTCCGGGATATTATCTTTGGTTACCAGATAATTGTTTTAACTGACCATGCACCCCTATGCAACTTATTTAAAGGAAAGAACTTGCACGGTAAGGTTGCGCATTGGTTTAGCAAGGTAATGGAGTTTGATCCAGAGTTCAGATATTTACCAGGCCGCCAAAATGTCGTAGCCGACGCACTGAGTAGAAACATTGCTGCTACCATAGCCGAGGATGTTGCTCTTGCTGAGTATTCCTCAGACACGGTAAAAGCGGAACAACGTAAGGATGCGATGTGGTCTCAAGTCATCAATGCCTCGGAGTCTGGCGACGAGACTTGTCTACCTGAACTCCCAGTACCGATGACTCACTTCCATCTTCAACAGGGTCTTTTGTATAAGCAACCCCCAGGGAAGGACACAGCATATCAGTTAGATGTTCCTGCTACCTTACAGCAAACCGTGCTACGGTTAGTTCGTGACGTACCTCAAGCGGGTCATCCCGGACGCGATAGATGCATACGTGAGGCGAGAAAGAAATACTATTGGCCGACCATGAGGAAGGACATAGAAGCCCACGCCAGTCAATGTGTCAAATGCACGGAAATACGAGGAACGACTGGACTTCCGACTCCCATCTTAGAGTATCCTCTACTGGAAAAACCCTGGGATAGAGTCTCCATAGATCTCTTAGCATTGCCAAGAAGTCGTCAAGGTTCAAGTTATGTACTGGTGGCAGTGGACCATTTCTCACTATTCACTGTTTTAGCACCTTTACAGACGAAAACTGCAGAGGAGGTGGCGCACGCTTTTGTGACTTCAGTGATTTGTCCATACTCTACACCTAAGGTATTGCTCAGCAATAATGGCAGTGAATTTCGTAACCAGGTGTTACAAGAAATCTGTCGTATGTATGGAGTAAAGCAAGTTTTTGTAACACCTTACAGTCCTAAGAGCAATGGCCTGGTGGAGAGGACAAACAGGAAGATACTGGAAGTCTTGAGACCAGTAATAACCTCAAATCAAGAGGATAACTGGGAAGACTGGTTATCACATGTAGTGGCGACCATCAACTCCTCAGAAAATTCATCAACTGGGAAGTCTCCTCATTATATCCTTTATGGAGAAGAAAAAGTGTTACCCTATGATTTGTTGGCTGGACCTCCTACTCCAGTATACAACGAAGAAGACTATGCAAAAGTACAGTTGTTGAAATTCTAACGTATACACAGTGAAGTACGGAAAAGATTAAAAGCCTCAAGAGCGGAGATGATGGTAGTCAAGAAAAGACGTTACAGGCAGGCCAGAAGGTCATGATCCACAACCCTGAGAGAATTTCCAAGCTCAGACCTAAGTTCCGCGGACCATATACCGTTGTGGAACGAATATGTGGAAATACTTATAGAATAAAGGATGATGCTAATGGAACTCAGGAGGTAGTACATGCTGATAGGATCAAACTAGTAAGTCAAGAACGAGGCCTAACTAACCATTCGTCTGAAGTGTTGTGCCCTCTGTCTTCGTCGCAGTCTATGTCGTCGTCCGTACCTGTCCCTAACCAAGAGTATCGCAGCAAGCTACGATCCCACAACAAGAGTGATTAAGGGAGTATCTTCTCTTGCAGAAAAAAATGTGGCTGTGGCTCATACTCCTCGTGCGTTGCTTGGGGTGGATCTATGGAACGACGTCGGACACGGACACGAGTGCGTTAATGCCAGTAGCACTGAAGAGCCCACTTGGAGAAGTCGTGGTAGTGGAAGATGCAGTATGCGTCTATTATCCAATGGAAGGCCATCTCCAAACACCAGATATTGTCAAGGAGGTCTCCAAAGGCTTGTCGAATTTCAGACAGCAACTGTTGGAAGGGGGAAAGATGTTTAATCGAAACCCGCGATTGACAAACTCTGACACTGAAGCTTTGGAACGAACCTTGCATGGAATTGTTGAGCTTCAGACTAGGCATATAGACAGGCTTACTGACAGGCTCACTAACTTGCATGTTGCTTTACCTAACGTACACTCTGATCTTCCCAAGCATGTCCATGCATGTACTAAGAGAGGACTTGTGGATTTTCTAGGAATCCTGTCTCAACAACTCTTTGGTACGGCATTAGATAAGGAAGTAGTGCAATTGGGTAGACAGATGCATAACTTGACACTGGCCACTAAAGCCAATAATAGATTAATTATGCATGTGTATCAACAGTTAGATGAGTTCACTAACAAAGCTAACGAGATAGTTAGGACTACCAACCATCTAGTAGAGCTTGTGAACAACATCCAAATTAACCTACCAACCCTAGCTAACTTGGTGTTATTCGCTGAGTACTTACATGCTCTCGACGAGTCAACCACTGCTTTGGAGAAGCATGCAGCCAATATGGTGGACGGCTTAATTGATGCAAGTTTGTTAATGCTTTATTGCTTCCTACTAATATACTAACAAATGCACTTGATATAGCTATGTGGAAGCATGGACTTATGCCACTCTTTGATCTGAGTCAACTGGAATATTATTACCCATTGTTAGAGGCCCAGTTGACCCATGAAGGCATCCTGATATTGGTACCTATGAGGAATGCTGTAACGTACCAGGCATGGCGGTTCATTTCCTTCCCTTTTGCTACTGCTAATAATACACTTGTTGTTATTGAAGAGGGTCCAGAGGTGCTGGTTGTCTTAGATGACAAGAAATATGTAGCAGAAACGACTGTGGATGAATTTGAGAAGTGTAAGGCCTCATTTCTTGATCTCCACGTATGTCCTGCTTTCCATTTTGTCTTCGTACCTTTAAAGGTAGAGGAGTGTAAGAGGGCTTTTTGTTGGACACAAATACTTCCTCTGCTCTGCAACATTGCACCTTCCAGCCCATTCAATTGAAGTCAGTTTTCCATGCTCATATTCATACTTTCCTGAGACAGAGGACGTAACTGTGACTTGTGCCTTACAGAATCAATTCCTTACAGTAAAGGGGTACTATGTTGCACCTGATTTTTGTGAGTTACACAGTAAAGAGATAGCAGTTCTGCCTAGCAAGGATCATCTAGCTTTGTCAGTGAACTTCTCATCCCAGTTATGACCCTTTTACCTTCATTCAATGTTACTTCCTTGAATATGAATAGGCTGTCTCATGTATTAACCCGCGGCGTCCCGTCGACGTACTTCCACGTCCTTACGTTTGTCACTGCCAATCCCGTTGACGTACTTCAACGTCCTGCAATTGCCAGGTTCATAATTTCCACAATTTTCAAAATTCGCGCGAGATTTTCGATTTGCCCACGTACCCAAGCCTCCCTACCTGCCGCCAGGCGGGCAGCATCCCAAACCCTGTGTGACCCGCTCGCCTCTTGTCTTGGTCACTCACCTTTTAGCAGTGACCCAGGTCAGACATGGCGCGGAAAGGTCTCTCAGATGACGAAATTGCATCCGCCCTGAAAGCCTTCACTGGAGATAGTGATTCTCCACTTGATGATGATGTGGTGGATCGCGATTATGTCCAGCCAGAGGAAGAAATAACAAGCAGTGATGAAGAGGTCCCTTCGCCCCGGAAAAAGCGGTATGTGACATACCGTAAGGCAAGGGAAGGCCAGCCTGCACCCCAACCACATGCACGGCTCTCTCTCCATCCCGAATCTGATGAGGACGAGGATGAGGATGACGGCGGCTTAGGACGTGATATCGCCTCGTGGTTGGGTAAAGAAAAAATATCACCCCGAGGATCAGAAGGTGGGGCGAGAAGACATATCAGGTATGGTGCAAGCCTTTTGTCTGGGGAAGTGGAAAGTGGTGTGGTGGGAGTGCTGGGTGAAAGGGAAAGTGGTGTGGCGTGAGTGCGGGGTGAAAGGGAAAGTGGTGTGAGGGAGGCAGCACGAGCACGTGGTGCATGTAGGCCTAGGGGAGAGGAGGTGGAGCTACTCCCCAGCACGTCTTTCGCCCCATAATATTCCCAAACTTCCCAGGATGTGGGGAAAGGAAGGAAAAGGAAGGGAAAGGGTAAAGGAAAAGGGAGAGGGAAGAGAAGTGCAAGTGATGAAAGGCGCCGCTCTCCACCTCCCCAACCTCCCCCACCACCCTCGCCTCCCCACCCTGACGAAGGCGACGATGGGGACGTGGCTGGAGACAGTGGTGTCTCGTGGAACTGGAAAGATGGGAGTAATTTTACTCCCATCATTCACCCTTTCACTGAGTGGCGGTCTGGTTGCACGGCTCCAGGTGTGCATGCGGGTTCCTCTAGGTGGATTTTTTCCACTTGTTCTTTGGGGAGGCATTTGTGGGGCGCATAGTGGAACAGACCAACATATTTTCACGAACACAGCGCCGTGAAGGTGAACGTTTGGGAACCATGAGCAGGCATTCCCAACAATATGACTATCCTGTGACAATTTCAGAGATGTTCTTATTTTTTGCCCTGGTTCTCTTGATGGGTGTGGTAAGAAAAAACCAAATACCTGCCTACTGGACAACTGACCCAATGATCCTCACACCTTTCTTTGGAAAGGTGATGAGTCGTAACAGATTTCAGCATATTCTCGGCCGCCTCCACTTTTTTGATGCAGAAGATCCAGCCAATGCAAATAACACAGATAAAATGAGGAGAATTAGGCTGATATTTGATCATTTACGGGAAATGTTCCGTCCTCATTTTATCCTTACAGAGACCTCGTCATAGACGAGAGTCTTGTGTTGTGGAGAGGCAATATTTCCTTTCGGCAGTACATACCCAGCAAGAGACACCGTTTCGGGTTCAAGATCTTTGTTATGTGTGACTGTATGACTGGTTATGTGCAAGACATAGTCTTGTACATGGGCGCACAGATATAACAGAAGATAGTAGTATAGGACTCTCTGGGGCCGTGGTGAAGACAGTGATAGAGGAGTACCTTCATCGTGGTCATGTGTTGTACCTGGACAACTGGTACACTAGCCCTCTTCTCGCTAGGTTCCTCCACCAACACGACACCGGAGTCTGTGGTACAGTCAAGAGAAACCGTCGCCATATGGTCAAGATAGGGAGGAAACTTTCTTCCAGGCAAATAACATCCTTGCCACCCCTGTGGAACCAACAACAGGGAAGTTTGCTCTCTCTCTATCAACTGTTCACAGCCCCCTGATGCACCGCACAGACTCATGGATCACCGTAGCGAGAGGAGGCGCAACGTCTGGAAACCCGAGTCTGTACTGGACTATAATCTGAACATGAGGCAATTGGGATCAGTCAGACTCGATTATTTCCAGTGGCTGATGACTGTGCCAGGACCACGATGAAGTGGTACAAAAAGTTCTTTTTCCTACTTGCCTCGACATCACGGTCCTGAATGCACACTACCTGGCACGCCATGACAACCGGAGTATCAGAGACCTTTGAGGGGGTTTGTGAGGGAGCTGGGCACGTTGAAATAACTCCGCCAGGCATGCCCAGGACAGACCCACACACCGCACCCGCACCCCCCATGGCTGCCCAGACTCCCCTACGCCTTGCAGGTGACTCCACTATCCCAGCGCAAATCCCTTCTCCGACCCAAACCGTCAGTAAACCCCAGCGCCCGCTGCCATGTATGCAAGCACTCGACAGTCAGACCATCCACTCAGAGAAAAGACACAAGGTACGAAAGTGTGTCGTAGTGCAATGTTGCGTTGTGCCTCTCAGCCATGTTTCAAAGAGTACAATAACTTCCTACACTACTGAAACTGTGTGGGATGGGCGATATGACGCTCTATTATAAATCGGTAAGGGCCAGTCAGTATGTGCTAAGTCTTATATCTATAAAGTTGGGAAAACGGGTGTAATAAGTTTTCTAGAAAGTAATGTGAGATAAAGTTGAGAAATAGTGTAAGTTGAAAGAAGTGATATCAAAACTACACCCACTGTGTAAATTTATGACAACATAGATGCTCAGTATAACACTCTGGTCAGTAAATATGTGATAGCAAGAATATAAAGTGGAAACGGGTGTAATGTTAGCATGAATGTAACGTATAAGTTGAAAAATAGTGTAAGTTGTAACAATTGATGTCACGAGTACACCCACTGTGTAAATCTGCGAAAAATATTACACTCAGTAGAACATTCTGGTCAGTATGTGATAGGAATTATATAAAGTGGAAAAGGTTGTAATGTTAGTAGTAAGGTAATTTATAAGTTGAATACTAGTGTAAGATGAAACAAATGATATCGCGATAACACTCACTGTGTAAGTACGTGATAATATGACGCTCAGTAGAATCGTAAGGTCTGAAATTATGTGATATCAATTATATCAAGTGTAAACATGTGCAATGTTAGTGGAGAATTATTGTATAAGTACAAAAATAGGTTGTAAGTTGAAATAGTAGTC
>NW_027642816.1:0-70952 GCF_032717465.1 Coenobita brevimanus | reverse complement strand
TTCTTGGCTGGAGTCTTTAGTGTTGTCGGCCATGTTCGGTGGAGTGACTGCATTGGGTGTTTGCTGCGTGGGTGGACTTGTAGGGGTCCATTCACTCTGACTTCATGCACTCAGAGTAGCAGGGCCTCTCCATGCACTTCTGGGGATCAGGGCTGGAGGGACTACACTGGGTGTTTGCTGTGTGGATAGATTTGTGGGGGTGCATTCACTCTGACTTCCTGCACTCTGAGTAGCAGGGCCTCGTCATCCACTTGTGGGGATCGGGGGGAAAGCTTCTTCATCGCTGAGCCTGAGCAAGGGGTGGTGCCTGCCTGGCAGCCAGTGGCGCTGGCTGATGCTGGTTGCATGTTTGTACTTAGAGGCGTGATGGAGGAGTGCCTCTCAATAGGTCTTTTCGGGTAAATTATTCTTGATGCAGTGTGTTCACCGCTGCAGTTTGCACACTTAGGAGTGAGATTTTCGCCTTCATTCGTTTTTCTTGCACATGAACGCGAATCGTGATCCCCACCACAAAACCGACATCGAGCTGAATATCTGCACTGGGATGTAACATGGTGCCAGCGGCAGCACTTTAAGCACATTATTGGGGGTTCTACATATTTTCCAGCCGGGAAGGGCGACCCACAGCCTGCAGTTCTTAGCATGGGTGGGAAGACAGTGCCCTCCCAGAGGACAATTAAGTTGTTTGTAGGGTTTCCCCTGGAAGTGTGTCTGGTGACTTGAGTAATGGCACTATATTCATCCAGCAGCATTTCAGGGTTGAAGGCAACAGGATATTTTTTCACAAAAAGTTTGATCCGTGGGGATCCACTTTCATGCAGAATAACTCCTTCCATACCTGTGGTTGTGAGTAGCAGTCTGTCCTGGTGGTCTGATGATTTAATAAAGGAGCCGTATTTCCCATGAATGATGGTTGTTTTCCCCAGGTGTAGTGCACCACGTGCTTTCATAAACCATTGTAATTTCTCGTCATCGGTGAGTTTGCATTCTTTGGGGAAGAGCAGGTTCTTGAATTTTGGAGTTGTAGGCTCGGTGGTTGGTTCATTGGTAGCAGGGACTGTGACTGGTTCATTAGTATTAGGCACACTCTTGGTCTGAGGAGTTCTAGGCTCGATGATAGGTTTAGTATTGGTGGACTCGGTTATAATTTGTGCACTCTGGCTACTAGTTTCCTCCATTTCATCTACTTATTTTGTCATCTATGGATGCCTCTGGTTTTGAGTTCAGATTCACCTTCACATATAATGCTGTGAGCACTATGTTTGGACAGGGTAGTGAGAGATCGACACCGATTTCCGTTGTGGGTCGCCATCGTGTGGCGAGAGAGGGAGGTCAAGCAGTGACCTCTGACCTCTATGGTTCCCAGCGCGCGACTGCTCTGACCGTTGTGTAATAACCGAACTGAAACTTAACAAATCAATCTCTGGTCTGACCGAGATTCGATCTCAGGCCCTCGCGCTGCACACGCCCACACATTACCACTGAGCCAAACAGAGGATCCCGGCCTGCTTCTGGGCAACGCGGGCTTTTATAGACCCCATTACACTTGGTTTGGGCGTGATTGAAAGACAAACAAACAATGCGGCTCTTTTATATATTTATAGATTATGCTTCCGTCCTTCTCAGTAAAATTGCCATGTCATTTCCTGAACTGTGCACGTTCACCTCAGTTTTTCATGTTAATTTAAACTAAAATTAAGTTTTCCTGGCAGGAGACTGCGTTTTTTTTTTTAATTATAATAATTATTTTTATTGCCACTGTCTTGTAATAGTACTCATGATCACAGTTATGGGGTGCTTTCAAAGCTAGTATTCCGCTAGATGGCTCCACTGTTGCAGTAAACACATTCCCCTCGCTGTTTAAAAAGCATATTTTTCTTTGTTAAATATCTATACTGTTGAGTGAAAATGTGAATCATGGTAATGTCATATGCCGATATATAAATAATACAAATAGAACACATATATATAACGTATCGTGAAGTGTTTATATTTATCATAAACGGAAATTAAAATATCACTGATGGCATGTGATGGCAACCCGTCCTTCCAGTGACCCTATTTTATTTAATTTCTGCTACATTTAGTGCAAATTTGGTTCTTAATAAATTGTCTGTTCAGACTGTAAAGTACACCTAGTGGGTATCTAGACTCATCCAGTTTCTATGTGGGCAGAAATTTAATGTTGAGTAAATACTGGCATTCAACATTTTGCTCGCTTCCTTCACGCATGCGCACCACAAGACAGTCCCGTGTTTAAGTTTTTCACGAGGGATGTCAAGTTTCCATGAAAAATTTTATTTTGATGGCGTGTAATGTCACGGATTCACTCAGAGTAGAAACGAGCTATATTCATAACATTCGTCATTGGTTCATAAGTGACTATGTACAGGCAGTGTGTTTCACTGAGCGATATCTTTGTGTGATTGTCATTCCCACATCTTGCCTCTCTAGCTGTTAACTAAGCTACGCCGATTTCTCATGTCCCTGTACCCGACGTTGGTTACATTACTGTCGTAAATGGACACACCCACAAACACACATAGTTCAGTAATGTGAGTTCCTGACTGTTGAGCTGAGAGAGAGAGAGAGAGAGAGAGAGAGAGAGAGAGAGAGAGAGAGAGACCTTCCCCTGCAGCTTCCTTGCACCATGAGTCATATTCATATGTATCATTGTAGCTTTTTGTAAATAAAGTGTTACAGTGAAGTTTTGTCTTTTTCTGTTGAGAACTAGTGGTTATTTTAATTTTTACATTTCACCAAGTGCCTACCAAATAAATACCTTAAGGTCATCTTATCATCAATATCTCACACACATTGCCCCCTCTTGGCAAGTCCCTAGTGGTATGGTCATGTGAGAACTGTCTCCAGGCCACCTGTCCACACACATATGTTTGTAAGATCTTCCACTGACTGAGTCAGTAGCTTGTGCACATACCAGTCCACTTGACCTGGATGCAATCTCACTGGGGGTAGACATTTAAGAGGATGCAGTAGTATTTACTCGTCATGTGTTTTCACGTTTGCATATATATATATATATATGTATATATATATATATATATATATATATATATATATATATATATATATATATAGAATCTTGAATACTGAACTTGACTCCGTGTGAATCTTGTGTATCACTTGGAGGCGATGTCTTGCCTTGTGTACCTTCCACAGTCGTCTGTCCTCGGTGAGACCGGCCAAAAAATGACGCGTAAATGATCTTGGTTTTGGGACGGTTCCTCAGACCGGATGATTTATGATGGTGAATGCCAGTATTTACTCAACATTAAATTTCTGCCCACATAGAGACTGGATGAGTCAAGATACCCACTAGGCGTACTTTACACTCTGAACAAACTATGTATTAAGAATCTAACTTGCACTAAATGTAGCAGAAATTAAATTATATAGGACCACTCAAATGGCGGATTGCCATCACATGCCGTCAGTGATATTTTAATTTCAGTTTATGATAAATATAAAAAAATCATGATACGTTATATATAGGTGTTCTATTTGTATTATTTATATTACGGCATATGACATAACCATGATTCACAATTTCACACTCCAGTGTAAATATTTAACAAATAAAACTGCTTTTTAAACAGCGCGGGAATGTGTTTACTGCTACAGTGGAGCCATCTGACGGAATACTAGACTTTTCAGAAGCACCCCATTCAGAAACAAATATGAAAATACACTTCCCCCTCCTGTTGATTATATTTCTGGTGGTCCCAGCTCAGCTTGTAATCTGCGGTGAAATCTGGTGAAGCTTACAGCAATTTCTGGGTACAGTAGGTTGACAATCTCAAAGTTACGTATTTATATACACGTAATATGATTATTCGTATATTTTTAACGTACACCGATCGTTCACTTAAGGTTACTAGGCAACTATATAAATGCTTGTATGCAGCCTAATGTTAAACGACGAAGTGAAACATCCTTCACCACATCATTATATTTATATTTTTTTCGTTACCACTATTTGATGCCACATTTTACATTTATTATAGGAACAATAAACCGCAATCACTTGGCAATCATATAACTCAAAATCTAGTATACTGTATATGCTAAATAAACTAAGATGAAAGTACCTGACGGGGAATCGTTCAGGCGGCCAATTGTTTTGTGTTTGTTGTGAGGGCGAGTTGTGCTGACCATTGACTAAGCCGCACTCTGCTTGCCCCTCAAAACGCCTACAAATAAGCCACCAGCCACTACACAGATGACCTATGTTTAGCATTAACTCCACATCTACCTACATCAGCATCTGTAGCTTTGTGGGTCTTTTCCCCGTCAGGACCATCGTGTGGAGGGGGCAGAGAAATCATTTAAAACTCCACAAACTAAATGGTGACCATATTAATTCCAGTCTGCGTTTGTTGGGTGTAATTCCGAAATAATAGCCATTACTCTGGCATTCAAGGATAGTCACCACCGGTAAGTTAGTGTTAACCAAGTGATATGCTAATGTTGATGTGTATACGGTGTTCTCGGGTTAGTTTTAGTTTGTCATTCTTTTTTCAGAGTTCTCAAGCTGTATTCACCTTTTATGTTTTATAGTACGGTAATCCAGTTTTCATGACAAAGTAGAAATCATTGGCTTTAATACTGGCAATGGTAAATGTACGTTTGATATCATGCAGTAAATGGATCTTACCAATTCAGTCCATACTACTCCAGTTTGTTCTCTGTATTTTCTTCCTCATGGTGGTAAACAATTTACTTCTGATTCATTCTTCATGAAATGAGCACAGCCTTTCCATATTTTCTGTTGAAATATGTCTTTCACAGGTTACCTGCATTACCACAATTACTGGCCTCATTTATAAACCCACCCCTGAAAGCTGGGTTAGGTTTGGTTAAATCATTAAGTTGCCATTGCTTTGACACAGGATACACTGATGCGTCCAGTTGGAGCAGTGGTTGGTAAACAACGCAGCCAACTGGATAGATCGTAGGTGAACATTGTCGTGGCCGACCTGGCCACTTCCATAAATACCCAAAATAGGTATGGTATAGTTTTTGCCTTTGTCCATTCACTTCTTGCAGTCACAATGGAACAGTTAACTATCTGTGTTGTTTATGTACCAAAATTACTTACTTTGAGATTGTGAGTTTGGTATAATATAGGTGGAATTGCCGTGCGTGTTTGGTAAAGCATTACCATTTTCTGTTGACTTTTTTGCTTTTGTTTTATCATTACCGGTATGTAGAATGCGAGCTGTTTACGGATTCGTTTAATCTCATCCAGTTGGTAATGCAACCAACCAGAATACCTGATAATCCTGACCATAATGCCCATCTCTTGGATTTATTCTTGACAAATAATCCAGATCAATACAGGATAGAGGTACTGTCACCACTTGGATCCTCTGACCACAATCTCATCAAAGCCTCATTAGTTAACCCTCCTACACCTCCCCATTCCGAACCTGTCAGGGTGACCCGATGGCACTTTGACAGGGCAGACTGGGATGGATTTAGAAATTATCTTGCTGATGTTCCATGGCAGTCTTTCTTCTCTAGTGATCCCAATACTACCCAGTCCCACATTTGTGACTTAATACTAGCTGGTATGGATTTATTCATACCAAGTCAACAGTTCACTAAAAGATCAAACTCTCCAAAATGGTTTGATGGCAATTGTGCCAGAGCAACAGCCCAAAAGTCATTAGCATATAACTCTTACTTAAAATCAAAAACATCTGAATCACTCTCCCAATTTAAAATTGCTAGAAATCATGCAAAAGCTGTATTAAATCTATCTAAATCAAACTTTCTTCAAAAGCAAGCATCAAAACTACTTAACAACCCTAATGACAATAGAATATTCTGGTCAACTCTTAATTCTTTCAATAATAACTTTAACAAGTCATCTTCCATTCCCCCACTAAAATCTTCAGATGGCATTATTACAAATGACCCACGTGGGAAAGCAGATATCTTTGCTAGTACCTTTGCAAGAAACTCTACCATAGATGATACCAGCCAGAATGTCTCAGTACTGGAACTTGATTCTCCCGAAATTGCCCCACTTAAAATACAGACAAGATTCATAAAATCCATCCTAGACAATTTACCTACCAACAAAGCTCCAGGCCCAGGTGGAATTCCTCCAATTGTTTTGAAAAAGTGTTCCCCTGAACTTGCCTCTGTCCTAGCCAAATTATTCAGACTATGCATACGTACTTCTTTATTCCCAGATTCATGGAAAGAAGCCAATATCCACCCAGTTCCGAAGAAAGGAAGTTCGTCTGACCCCTCCAATTACAGACCAATAGCTGTCACATCTCTTGGTAAGGTATTTGAAACTTTAATTAATAAGCATATTGTTAAACATCTTGAATCCAACAACTTAATTAGTGATAGACAATACGGTTTTCGCCACGAAAGATCCACCATTGACATACTCAATCTCTTAACTCATACCATCCATCAATCAATTGATCTTTTTGGAGAAACTCATGCAGTAGCTCTTGATATCTCTAAAGCTTTCGACAGAGTATGGCACCATTCCCTGCTGTCCAAACTCCCTTGCCATGGACTAACGTCTTTTGTTCCTTTGATTTCTTCTTATCTTAGTGACAGGAAAATAAGAGCAAAAGTAGATGATGTATATTCGAATTTCCACTCAGTTAACACCGGCGTGCCGCAGGGATCAGTTCTGGCACCAACCCTATTTCGGGTTCATATTAATGATCTCTTATCTGTCACTCACAATCCCGTTCACTCATATGCAGATGACTCAACACTACATAGTTCATTCACACTCAGACATCCATTTACAAAGTCTAATATCTCTACCTCTCAACTCAGTACAGCCATCTCCATAAATCAAGATCTAGCTACAATCAGTGAATGGGGACGAAACAACCTTGTCTCTTTTAATGCTAGTAAAACTAAATATATACAGTTTACTAATAGACAGATATTGCCAGATTCGTACATTACCTTCAGTGCTACTAATGTTCCCATCTCCAAAAGTATTGAAATTCTTGGTGTCTCACTTAACAGTGCCCTCAACTGGACCTCTCATGTCAGATCACTTGCTAAGGCCGCCTCAAAGAAACTTGGATTATTGTACAGAGTCCGTAACTTCTTCACCGATGAGCAGTTAGCTATAATTTATAAGAGTCATGTGCGCTCTCAGCTTGACTATTGCTCACCCTTGTGGAATGGTTGTGGAGAGGTTGCATTGAGACAACTGGACAAAATTCAGAATAAAGCTGTTAGAATCATTAACAACCCTGCCATTACATATAAACTACCTCCCCTGCAAGTAAGAAGGAATGTTGCCTCCCTTGCATTATTTTACAGATATTTTTTGGCAAGTGCTCAGACGAGGTTGCGTCCATGGTGCCACCTCTCCATGCCTTCCCTCATGCTACACGGGCATCTGGTAGCGCTCATGACTGGAATGTCACTCAACCATATTGCAGAACTTCTGCCTATCAGAATTCTTTCATTCCCCGAACTGCATCTCTCTGGAACTCGCTTCCCCAGAGTTGTTTTCCTCCAAATTTCAACCCACAACTGTTCAAGTCTGTTACAGATATTTTATGAACAGAGGACACCAGTAGTCTGGTGCATGGATTTTTTTTTTTTCCCCCATTTGTTTTTCCTTCCTCCATTCTGTTATTTAAAAAAAAAAAAAAAAAAAAAATGTTCCTTATGCCAAAACAGCACTTGTAACGACAGACAGTAAACGTACACTTTACTTGAAGCAGTAGAAGGGCTTTACCAATTCAATTCATATTCCTTCAGTTTGTTTTCTGTTTTTTTTTTTTTTAACTATTTTCAGGATGGTAAAATTACCTTTAACTGCTGAAAAATTTTCCACATTTTATCATCACGACCTTTAAGCCATACGTACAATTGTCTGTCCAGCTCATCATACCGTACTCAAAGATGGTTCTCATTTCCCAGCTCCCTAACTGGATGCAAGGCTAAGCTAGGTTAGTTTAAATTAAATTAAATTATTAGGTACAGTTAAGCTAGGTTAGGTCAGTCCCTTCCACCTTCGCTGACCAAACAAACTGACACAGCGGAACAGCAAAAAATAATGGACAAACGGATTTCACATGAAATGTTTACTTACCACCCCAGAAATAATCAGAAAAATATAACAGACTATCAGGAAAAAGATGAACTAATTTGGTAGGGTGCTTCTGCTGTTTCAAATAAAGCATGTGTGTACCCGGCAGACTTACTGGGTAGTTGAATCTTGGTTGAGTTAGGTTAGGAAGAGGAACTAAAAGGTGACGGGGACGTATGTTGGAGTAAGTGTCTGCCATTGCTCTTCAGAAACAATTGATACAGCAGAAGGACCCTGGCTAAAAACATTAAGGAAAGAAGTCTAATGTGACAGATTCATTTACCACCCCAAAAATAACCAGAAAACTTAAGATCAAGAAGTGAATTGATAAGGTGCTTCTGCTGCTTAAAGTAAAACTTATTTTTACCCTGGGAATTATTTCACATGTTGACTGTCAGATGTTGACTTTTCTTCTTTATTAAGCAAATCATGAGAACAGTACAGTAATATCCCGCTGTACGAATCTCCTTTATGCAATACCCCGCCATTGCGATGTAAAACAATTAACACCATTCCCCACCTGTCAGTGGCCAGTCTCTGGTTATCCGATGAGAATTGTTTGTTGATTTTAACTGATCATTAGTTTTTTCAGATTTTGATGATATTTTAGACTTAATTTTTGTATATAGGTTGATTGATAAACTGTTTTTAGTCTTAGATTAATGTTTTAGTCATAGATGGGGTGAACACTGTCATTTTGAGATACAGTTCACTAAGTTTGATTTTTTTTTTTTCGGACATTTTTTATAATTTTCAGATTTTTGGGTTTAGGTGAGTTATAAACTGCTTTTAGGCTAAGTTTAGCTTGTTTTAAAGCTATCTGGGGGTTTAGGTGAGCTTGAAACTTGTTTTTGGACTCATTTGGGTGGGTTTTGGACTTGGTTGGGAGGGAGATCCCAAGGCTCCCAAATGCATCCCTATACAGTACTGTATGTTTTATGTTTGAACGTCCCTGGTAACTGATACCCTGGTTCAGTGATGGGTTTTCCCAAATGCACCTCATTGTTATAACGGGGACCTACTGTACTGTTCCACTACGCAGTCTTCAGTAATACCATTCCACTATGAAGTCTTCACGAGTATTACTGTACTGTACTTGCAAATTCATTATAGGGCAATAATTAAAGTGAAAATTTCCAGACTCAGGGAAGTCAAGCTGGCTTTTCAGAAATTAAACTTCAAGATACAATGTCGTTTGATAATTGTCAAAGTTCTGTGTCATTTTTTATTAGATCTGGCTTGTATAATGCTCATAAATAGTTTGAACAGAACAGGTGGTATGATTGAAGAATGATCTGGTTAGGACCAAAGATATCTTTCATTTTTGTTAGGTTTGAAATTTTTTTATTATAAAAGCCTGAATTTCAGTTCTTTTTCAGTTAATACATTTCCTTAAGGGACATTCTTTGACCCATAACTACAGTGACATTGTTTTCTACTAACTTATTCAAGTCTCTGACTGTAACCACGGCATCACAGTAATATGTGGAATTCCATGGAAGTACGGCCAACCATCCAAAAATTGTGAAATGGATCTACAATTTTCAAAACGTCCCGTGGCCAAGATGACATGTTCTTGCTGGAAAAAAAAAAAAAAAAAGTGATTAGTCAGGTAATGACAAATGTGCCAAATCAGTGTTTTGAGGTAAACAGTGTTAAAAATTTGTCTCATTGTAGGTCATTAACCAGTAGCCTGATTTTGATAAACAATGTCTCAAAAAATAGAGCTGGTAAAGTACTTTAAGACACATGAGAATAAAATACAAAATATATGATATACAGTAATCCCTGTACTGTCCAGATGCCCACTTTCTGGACATCCCCACTTACCGGATATTGTGGGCCTGGACCTTCGGAACCCAAAAATGGCCAAAAAAATAAAAAAATAAAAAAAAAATCTGAATTTTTTCCCACTCGTAATTTGAAATTGCCGCACGGCGCTGAACAGCTGTTACACCACGGACCCTCACCCCTTCCTTCCTCCCCCCTCCCCCCTCCCTGTCAGGGTTGCCATTTGGTATTTTTCATTACCATATGTGGGCCAATTTGGTCATGAAATATTCGTTTGGTAATGAATCAGAGTAATGGATTACCAAACGGATGTTTCACATGTATGAGGATACACAGGATGGAGATGGTGGATTGTTTGCACTCTCTGATTAATCTACTAACGTACATAACGTGAAAATAATCAACATGCTGTTAATTATAAGAAGAGTGATTACATGTATTTCCACTTGTATATATAATTAGTGAAGAATAAATGCTAGCTTTACGAATTTGGTAATGAAGAGTTAAATTTGATAATGAAAACTGAGGAGTTTGGTAATGCGGCTGTTGCGATCTGTCAACTCTGTGTCCCCATCACAACACTCAAAACAGTTACTGCCTAACTTTGATCGCGAGTGGTAGCTTATCGTAATGAAAGCCACACGTGCTCATTTTTTTGTGAATAAACTGCAATACCTCGCCGCTAGACCACACGGGAATTTACAGTGTTGTGCAGTTTTAAGAAATCAGAATTTAGAGTGCAAAGGATTAACTGTGGAGTGCAAACCTGGCAGTTGAAACTGGCCTGATGCAACTAGCAATGTGCAGTGTTAAACAGTTATAACTCACAGTGCAAAGAGTTACTGTAACTGCAGCACAACACTGGATTACTGTACGTTCTTGAAGAGCATTTTCACCACTGCCAAAACCTTACAAAAGGTGGCCACAAACGTGCTGTAAGTACCCTGGCTGAGGTACAGTCACTTCTAATTCCTCATTCTTTGGTTCCTTTTCATTTTTATGATGCTTTATGTCCATTGTTGGTGTGAATAGGGTCTTAAATAGGTTCAAATAGGTGCTATCCATGTCCGGTAGGGAGCTATTTAGGTGGCTTTCAAAGTTAGGCTGGGTTAGGGTCCATAAGTACCAGTCCAGGAGGCAGGGGCCCACTATCCGGACGGAACCACTTTCCGGACATGCCTTTGGCTCTTTTACATTGGATAGTGGAGGGATTACTGTATCAGGTTATAATGCAGTTCAGTTATTAACCCCATACCATTATACCCCTATGGAAAAAAGAAAAAAACTAATTTGAAAATAACCAAAAATATGAAAAGGACAATCACCAACCCATGTACAGTAGAGGTGCATGTATTTAAGTGCTGTGGAGGGTGTGAGGATAACAGTAGTCTAGTGTATTGTCAGTCTGCTGCCTTACGTTCATCACTAACTTGTTTCAGATTAGGGCCAGTGCCTCGCTTGACAGTTTCCACTGATCCAGCTACAGTCACTTTGTCAAGTACAGAACGAACTCTACGCTTGAACACTGAGGAATGATGATCGACAAACATCGTAAGTCACATTGGCATACCGGTACTCAACACAATAACTAATCGTACATGTCTTGCCTGTTTTATGGCCCTTGACATGAGGCTGCTTCATAGGAACACTTTTCACATGACTGGCAAAGTAACTGGTCTGTCTGGTATAATCACTCATTGCCTAAAAAGCTGTAAATAGATCACTTACTTTACTCATTGTCCAAGTTGTTGAAGCAGCTGAGCCACACTTCCAAGAAGGACCAGTTTTCCTAACTGGCTTTTCCTTTTTTGTGTTATAACTCACGTATGCATCCCCAGCATTTTGTTTTTGCCTGGCAACTGCACATTTCCCAAAAGTTGGATTATGTTTTCACTTCTGCGTATGCTCAGAGACCTCCTGGTCATTATCACTATGTTAGTCACTCATGTTGTAGTATAAATCACTGTAAATCTGAGGTGAAAGTAATGTAATAAACCAAAAGCACATCTGTGTGGCTTACAGTGTAAACAGAACTGGAAAGGGCAGGATCTGGCCACACCTACCAACCAACACGCCCACAAAACACGGCTGCTGATTGGCTGTGAGTGTGACGTCATCATGAGACCCACTGCTCACTGGCAGCCTGGAGGAGTGCTCGCTGGCATGTTCACCTTTCTTCCACTACACCTTTCCTCGGGAGAGACACAGGCCACGTGTACCAACCCACAGCGTGTTGGTACAAGAATCCAATTTGTTGTATTGGACTTTCGACCATATTTTAAAGATGAACATGCTGTGAAAACGTTTCTACTGGAGAGAAAAGTAGCAGACGAGTGTGTTGCGACCTAAATCTTAATTTTAGATGTTTGGCACGTTTGTTGTTTTTCGACTAAATGCCTCAAATACGGTTTGGTCTCACTATACAGTAGGGTTGTGTCAAGTGAAAACCTGTTGCATAATGATTTATTGTATAGTGAGGTTGATATAACATAGGTTCAGTGGGGTTAGGGAGGATGCCCTCAACTGCAAAGCCTAAAATGCCCCAAAAACCTCTGTCACAAACCTGTAATGGTGCACTGTTTGGAAGTTGCGCTACACTGAGTGGCAAGCCAAATGATTTCCTGTAAACCAGGAAATATCTGATATGCTGGGTGTTAGCCTTATAACCAACCAACACATGTTCCTTACATGCCAGCAAATGGGTTGGTGGAGGGTTAGTGCCCCTCCCTGGAAAACTATCTATCTATCTATCTATTACCAGACCCCCTAATCCTGCATGGGGTGGCCACAGACAAACTGCCTCCATGTCGCCCTGTCCCCTGCCATTTCACTGCTCTGCTCCCAGGGCGCACCTCACTCTCTCATATAACTCTCCAGTCCATCCCTCCATCTCATCCTTGGCCTCCCCCTCCATCTCCCCTCATCCACCTCACTCACATACACTCTCCATGTCAGTCTCTCACTCTCCATCCTCTCCTCATGGCCAAACCACCTCAGTGTGTTTCTCCTAATGCTTCCTGTCACATCCATATCCACACCACAATGCTCCTTCACATCCTCATTTGTTAGTCTGTCTCTCTATGTGACTCCACAGACGCTTCTCAAATAACTCAATTCCACTGCTCTCTCTCTTGACTTCTGTCCCTACAACAAGGTCCAAGCTTCACATCCATACATTAGAGTTGGTATCACAATACTGTCATGTAGTAACTTTTTCACTTCCTTGCTCACTTCCCTGTTTCTTATCACTGCTTTCAAGGAACCAGCAACCTTTCTTCATTGTTGTACCCATTCAAGCACTTCACCCTCCAAACTTTCATCCTTAGTCATCACACTACCCAAGTACTTAAACGCACTCATATTTTCCATTTCCTCATCGTCCAGCCTTACTGTACATTCACTGATTTCACTTCTCTAGAAGACCATAATTTTACTCTACCCTACATTCACCTTTTGATTCCTTTTCTTACACACTTACCCAAACTCATCCACCAAGCCTTGCAGCTCCCTTTCATCTTCACTTAACAACACAGTATCATCTGCAAACAGCAGTACAGGGAATTTCCAAACCCTGCCTTCTCTCATTAGGGCGACTTCAACATCCACTACCCTACCTTGTATCTCTGATAACCACATCCATATACAGATTGAACAACCATGGAGGCATGGCACATCCCTGTTTCAGTCCAACATTCAGACAGAGAAATTCACACAATTTGTCCACATGCACTGCAGCCTTAGCACCCTCATACCTACTCTTCACGGCATTCAACAACTTCCCATTTACTCCATATATTCTTAATATTTTTCATATTCCTTGTCTGTCCACTCTGTCATATGCATTCTCCAAATCCATGAAGGCATACAACATTCTCTTCTCTAGGAACTTTTCCATGAAAGACCTAAGGATGAATATCTGATCTACACAACCTCTTCCCTTCCACTCTCTGTTCTTGAACTAATTCCTCTGTTATTTCCCTATTTCTATCAATAAGTATCCTACCATATATTTTTCCTATTGCACTCAGAAAACAAATGGCCCTATGATTACCACACACTTCTTTTTCCCTTTTTCCTGTGTACATATATATATGTTTGTTACATACACCTGCAGGAGATACTGAAAACCAACTTTTAAAAATGTTTCAGGCAGTGGAAAGAATGCTGGACTTTGTGTGAAGTCAGAAGCAGCCTACTTGAGGGAGATTAGTGTCCTGGCTCATCGGGTTAGATGTTTATTTTTTAGAGCCTACAGTTGGATACTTTCTGAACAGACCTTGTATAACCAACCCACCCATTCCCTACCTGTCAGCAAGTGGGTTGGTGCATGGCTATTGCCCCTTCCCATATAGTCCAGCAGCTAAGGCCAAATTATCAGGTCAATCGTTCACTTTGTCAGGAAAGCATTAAATTTTGCACAGGTGTAGAATGGACCCATACAATAATTTTTCGAGATGGACCCCCCCAAATTTGGGTCCCCTGGTGGCTGCCATCTTGGATTTCAAAATACAGTTGCGTAGCAACTCTGTTTTCTTTAATAACTCCAATAATATGATAAATAGAAGCAAAATTCCAATGGCTAACCCAATGTTTTCAGGGTCTGGCAATCCAGTGGGATCATTGTTGGACCTGGCAGAGGTCGTCCATGTTAAGTCCAGTATGGCTGCCAGCTGAAATCAGTCTTTTGTTATAATGCAAGGCTATAAAAGATAGACGGAAAATGTCAAAGGCAAACCCTACCTTTTCATTGGAATCATTTTCTTGATCATCTGGTGTTAGTCCAGTAATTAAAGTAAAGAAATCCACTCAGGTTGGACAAAATTACTTTATTTTGTTTCTCAACTGATTTTGACAGGAAATTAGGTCTGCTACTCAGGATAAAAAATCTACCCTGATCTGCTCACTGCTAGTACCCCAAATTTACCCTAATCCAAGATGGCCGCCATCACGGGTACCGAATGCCAAAAATTAGCATATCTTCCAAACTAATGGGCTATAAATGCAAACAAAGTGTCTAATCCTATGTTTTTCAGGTCAAGTAGTTCGTTTATGATGGTATTATTTGTCTGTATGTGACCTATTTGCAGATAATTGCAATCATACTCTAAATTTTGTGCAAAAAATTGTCATATTATTCTACTTTTTTCTGTCTTTTTTGTAATTCACACCATGCCTTCACTGTCGTTATTTGAAATGTTTCTAGATTGTAAATGGCTTTCGTTTAATTTCTACAGGTTGCATGTGCATGGAATAACAGCATATTTGTGGTGGAGGATAGATGAACTAACTTAAAGACTGAACAGAGATGGCGTGTGTCATCTGCAGAGAAGTGATTGACCTAGACAAGTCCAATGACTATGTCAAACTGACAGAGAAAGGTTGTGCTGGCATTAAGACGAACAAAGAGAGAAACTTAGATGTCCCAGATTTGGTTTTTGACAAAAATCATGATATCCTTGTGCACAAAGTATGCATGAGCAGGCACACAAATCCCAAAACCATCAAATCTGCCAAAAAGTGTGATTCTTCCGAAGTGGTCAAGGCAAACCTGAGATCAGGTGAGGAAAATGTCTTTGATTTCAAAACCCACTGCCTCTTCTGTGGAGTGTTGAAATGTCTCTTGCACAGAAAAATCCTACCAAAGCTAGTTACAGATACGGTCATGTTATGACTCTAGGATTTCAAGAGAACATTCTAAGTCACTGTCACACCAGAGAGGATGATTGGGACTTGAAGGTCTAGTCTCGTCTCTCAGTGGTAAATGATCTACCAGCTGAGGAGGCCCTATACCACCACACATGCAAGGACCTCTTCATGAAGGGAAAGGCCCTTCCGGAATTTGCATCTGAAGAATGCAATTCTTCCACCAAGAGAAGAAAAGTTGGTCGACCTAGAAGCACATCCAAAGTTGGTGCTATTCAATATGCAATCGATTTTCTGGAAAAGAACGACGATGAAACCATTACATTGCAAGACCTGTACCAAGTTATGCTCAGAGAGAGTGTCATGACCGAAGAGGAAATCTACACCCCCAAGCAACTGAAGCGAGAGCTGGAGAACCACTATGGAGCAAGGGTGTCAATTACCACCATCAGACAACGCCCTAATGTCGTCACTCTGACGTCCAATGTTAAATCCATCATTCAAGAAGCCCATGACAAAGCAAGTGAAATGAAAGAACTCTCCGATATGGACAAACTTATTGAAACTGTTGGGAAATTCATAAGAACAGAGATGAAGTCTATGGAACGTCATAAAGAGGAGTATCCAACTTCAGAGGATATGCGTTCTGTTGATTCAAATGTTGCATACCTGCCTCATTCATTGCAACTACTCCTAGGCAGCATTATCAAGAGCAGAAATGCAAAGTTGCATGTGGCCTCAATAGGTCAGTCTATCATGCAGTCCACGTGTCCTCGCTAGTCAAATGCAACTGCCACGGCAAGTGCGACAAAAACACCTGTTCCTGTCGCAAGAATGGACTGCTGTGCACCCTGGCATGTGGTCACTGCAAGAGAATCACCTGCACCAATGCTGGAGTGAACAGTGAAGAGGTTCTAGATGATTAGACTGTCTGGGTGTTAGATTTGGGAATTTGATGTGGATAAGTTCAAGTAGACTAGACTATACATAGGTAGTTTGAGTTGTTCATTGGGTTAGATCATGCCCTGTACACTGACTTGTGGTCATAGCAAGGAAATCACCTGCACCAATGATGCAGTGAACAGGAAGCAGAGTCTCTGGATGACTATTCTCTCAGGATGTTAGATTAAGTTCGACATATATGATGTGGATAAGTTCAAGTAGAGTAGATTATAGGTAGTTCGAGTTTTCTAGCTGATTTAGTTACATGTATTTACCTAATTGTATTTACCTAATTGTGATATACAGGAAATGAGCTACGCTCGTGGGGTCCCGTCTCTGTTTCTCAGTAAGTCAAATTTAGCTTTAAACTCGTTTAAGTTTTTAGACTGGACGATCTCTTTGTCCAGGTTATTCCACTGGTCTATACATCTATAAGGAAAACTATATTTCTTGATATCCTCCAAGCAGCTTGGCTTCCTCAGTTTCATCCCGTGTCCTCTTGTTACTCTCTTATCCCATAAAAACAGATCTTCTTTGTCAGTTTTATCTACTCCCATCATGGTCATGAACACTGCAATCATGTCACCTCTCTTTCTTTCTTCTAAGGAGAGCAAATCCAGCTTTTCTAGCCTCTCTCTGTATGACAGATCTGCCAGACTGGGGACCATCTTGGTTGCTGTTCTTTGTATTCTCTCAATCTTGTTTATATCTTTCTTTTTGTGTGGTGACCACACTACTGCTGCATATTCCAACCTGGGGCGAATCATGGCCACTATCAATTTTTTCATCATCTCCTCATCCATATAATGAAAATCTATCTATGTATTGCCAGACGCCTCAATCCCGTTTGGGGTGGCCACAAACAAATCGCCTCCAAGTCGCCCTGTCCCCCGCCATTTCACTCCCCTGCTCCCAACTCACACCCCTGCTCCCAACTCACACCCCCCTCTCTCATATACCTCTCCACCCCATCTCTCCACCTCATCCTCGGCCTCCCCCTCCCTCTTTCCCCCTCCACCTCACTCACATACACTCTTTTCGTCAGTCTTTGCCCCTCCATCCTCTCCACATGGCCAAACCACCTCAGTGTGTTCCTCATAACGCTTCCTATCACATCCACATCAACACCACAATGCTCCTTTATATCCTCATTCGTCAGCCTGTCTCTCCATGTGACTCCACAGGCTCCTCTTAAATAACTCATTTCCACGGCTCTCACTCTTGACTTGTGTCCTTCCAACAATGTCCAAGCTTCACTTCCGTACGTTAGAGTTGGTATCACAATACTGTCATGTAGTAACTTTTTCACTTCCATGCTCACTTCCCTGTTTCTTATCACTGCTTTCAAAGAACCAGCAACCTTTCTTCCCTGCTGTACCCTTTCAAGCACTTCACCCTCCAAACCTCCATCCTTACTCATCACACTACCCAAGTACTTAAACGTACTCACATTTTCCAATTCCTCACCATCCAACCTCGCTGTACATTCACTGACTTCACCTCTCTCAAAGACCATCACTTTACTCTTCCCTACATTCACCTTTAGATTCCGTTTCTTACACACTCTCTCAAACTCATCCACCAAGCCTTGCAGCTCCCCTTCGTCTTCACTCAACAACACGGTATCATCTGCAAACAACAGTACAGGGAGTTTCTAAACACTATCCTCTCTCACCAGGGCCACTCCAACATCCACTACTCTTATATTAGTCAGGAGTTTATACATCTCTCTAACTGTCTTGTTAATGTGTTTTTCAGGTGACAAACTGTCCTGGACCAGCAAACCCAAATCTTTCTCTTCTCTCGCTTTTGTGATTGGTTCATTACCCATCAAATAATTCAATGATGGCCTCTTGGTACTTTTACCCATTTCCAATATTTTACATTTCTTTGCATTGAATTTCATTTCCCACATCCGGCTCCATTCATGTATCCTATCCAGATCCTCCTGCAGCATTTTGCAATCCTCCTCAACCTCTACCTTCCTCATGATCTTTGCATCATCAGCAAACAGACTTGCATAACTGTTCACTCCAGCTACCATATCATTTACGTAAATCAGGAACATTACTGGCGCCAACACCGAGCCCTGTGGGACTCCACTTGTTACTTCCCTCCATCCAGACATCTTATCCTTTATTACTGTCCTCATTTGTCTCTCTCTCAAAAAGTCTCTCATCCATTCTAGGAGGTTCCCCTTCAGTCCTCCTATATGCTCTAGTTTCCACATTAGTCTCTTATGGGATACCTTGTCAAAGGCCTTCTCCAAATCTAAATACGCACAATCCACCCAACCTTATCTTTCCTGAAGCACGTCAATCGCTCTTGAGTAAAAACTCAACAAGTTGGAAACACACGACCTTCAACTTCTAAATCCAAACTGACTATCAACCAAAATATTCATCTCTTCCAGATATTTTATCCATCTGTCTTTCAGAATTCTTTCACACACTTTAGCGACCATGCTGGTTAGGGACACTGGTCTATAATTCAGAGGTTCTTCCTTGTTTCCTCCCTTATAAATTGGTACCACATTTGCCATCTTCCATTCTTGAGGCACTTTCCCCTCTTCAAGAGAACACACAATTAAACTGTGAGTCTTATCTGCCAGTTGTTCTCTGCATTCCTTCAATACCCAATTAGAGATTCCATCTGGTCATGGGGCTCTCCTTACATCTTGAGTTTCTAGTAGTTTATACACTTCCTGTACTTCCACTTTCATATCTTTTATCACTACATTTCTAGTCACTACCTCCACTTCCACAAACTCCTTTTCATTAGTGAAAACTGACTGGAAACGTTTGTTAATTATTTCTGCTTGCATTGCCGCATCCTTATAGACCTCTCCTACATTCAGTTTGGTGACTCCTTCCTTTTGTTTCAGTTTGCCATTAACAAATCTATAAAACAGTTTGAGTTCATCCTTACATTTGTCTATTATACCTTTTTCAAAATTCCTTTCTTCTTCTCTGCGTATTCTTGTGTATTCATTTCTAATTCTTTTATATTCTTCCTTTGTTCTGTTGTTACCTCTCTTTCTCCAATTTTTCCACGCCGTGTCTCTCTCTTTTTTTGCTATCATACACCTTTTATTAAACCACTTTTCCTGTTTTCTTTCCCCATTACTCTTGACACAAATTTTTCCACTCCCGAATTATACAGGTCTAGAAAAATATCCCACTTCCTCTGTATCTCTGTTGTTTCTCTGAATTTTCTCCAATCTGCATTTTCAAAAAATTTTCTCAATCCTGTAAAGTTTGCTTTCACAGTGTTGTACCTTCCCTGCCTATAAAGCTCGTCTCTTGGCTCCATGTTCCCTGTTATCATCTGGAACTCAGTGACCACATGATCACTTTTTCCAATAGGACACAGATATTTCAAGGATTCTATTACATCGGGTTCTTTGGTAAACAGTAAGTCAAGTCTTGCTGGTGTGTCCTCACCTCGGAACCTTGTCTCATCTTTGACCCATTGCGTCATCACATTGTTCATTGCTATATTTAATAATATAGTGCCCCACGAATCCTCGCCGCCTCCTGAGTCCCATTCCTCCCAGTTCACCTCTTTACAATTAAAGTCACCCATTAAAATTATATTGTTGCTTTTGTTAATTAGTTTCTGTAAATAACATGCCATGTCTGACAGCATTTCCTTGTATTCATCATCACTCCATGCTCTTGTCTTAGGGGGAGCATACACTACTGCCATATCTTGCTTGTTATTCTCTCCAGTTTCTAATTTCATATTTATCACTTCAGCCCTGCCTTCTCCCATTTCCACGGTATCTACATTTATGTTGTTCTTCACTGCTATCATCACTCCTCCTCCTGTTTTTTCTTTTCTGTCTCTTCTCCACAGTTTGTATTTGCCATCTCCCATATGAACATCAATATCTTCTCTTAACTTGGTCTCTACAAAGCACATAACGTCAGGTTCATGTATCCTCAAAAGATCGTTGATTTCTAACCTTGCCAATATTAAACCATCAACATTAGTATATGCCACCTTCCAATGATTTTTGGTGTTTTCTATACCCTCTTTCCTCCTTGTCTCCGCCGGTACCACTTCCTTAACTTCTGATCCATGACTCTCCAATAAAACACTGTCTTCTCTTCCTCCGTTCTCTGTTTGTTTTTTACCTTTGCTTCCTTTACTAAGTCCTTTATATTAGCTCTTTCTTCCTCATTTGCATCTCTCCTTATCCAAACATTCTTAAACCCTTCCTTGTCCGATAGTTTCCATGTTCTACTGATAATTTCGTTAACTGTTGTTTGGGACTTGAACTTTACCTTCAATGGCCTTGCGCCTCCTTCCTCGTATTTTTCCAACCTGAACACCTCTTCAATCTCTTCTTGAGCTTCCATGTTTTCCTCCATGACTATTGATATTATTTCTTTAACCTTACTCAGTTCTTCTCTTTCTCTGTCTGATCTTATTTTCATATGTTTTTCTTTAACTCCTGAAATTATTATACATTTTTTCTTATCTGCTACATCTCTAACTAAAGATTCTCTACTTCTCAACACCCTAACCACTTCCCTCTCCACTTTTTCCTTGCTTTGTTGGTCTATAATCTCTCTCAAATTTACATTTCCCTCTTCCTGAATTTTCTTCCACCCCTTATGTTGCTCCTTGATTTCTTAATGTGCTCTTCCTGCATTCTTGACTTGGATTCATACTCATCTAGTTTGCTTTTCATCATGTCCCTTTCCTCTTCCAACCTCTTATTCTCCCTCTTAAGCTGTTTTATTTCATTCGAGGCTGATTCATTGTTTACTTTTAATTCAGTAACTTCCCTTTCTTGTTCGTCACTACGTGTACAGATTTTTTCCAGTGTACTCCTTAAACTTTTGATCTCGTTTTCCTGCTCTGTGGTCTGTTCCTGTAACTCTTTAATTACTGGCCATACCTTTTTTATCTCCTGGTCATTCCTCTCCGCTGTTTTCTCTACACCTGCTATTCTTGTCTGGTTCAACTTAATACTTCCTTTTCCCACATCCTCTTCACAAAAGCCCTCAAATTCTTTCTCACTGACCGTAAACAATGCATCGTCTGTTTCCTCCATGATTCAACCATATGGAGACTTTCTGTTTTCACTTTATCTTGTCTCTTTTATGACCGAAACTGCGTTTTTTTTATTACTGTCCAGCAGGACCACCACTCACGCACTCATTAACACAGTCACAATTAGGCTCAGCTTCCTTTCGTCGGTGATTCAGCTTTTATTTCGCTACGATCATGGAAGAGGTCCGTCTCTATCGGCGACCTGTGTGTGTGTCATGCAGTCAGGGAGTCTTGTCACATTCAAGCTTTAGAAACATCTGTCTTATTAAAAATGCTATAAATGAATTCCCTGACCCCAAAAACATTGAATTAGACACTTCGTTTGCATTCATAGCTCTGTTCGTTTGGAAGATGTGCCAATTTTTGGAATTAAATACCTGTAATGGCGGCCATCTTGGATTAAGGCAAATTTAGGGTATTAGCAGTGAGCAGATCAGGGTAGATTTTTTATCCTGGCTAGTAGACCTAATTTCCTGTCAGAATCAGTTGAGAAACAAAATAAAGCAATTTTGTCCAACCTCTGCCATTTAATTACTGGACTATGTCGGCCATCTTGAAGTCCAAAATGGCTGCCCAGTTCTGTGAAGTTTATACTCAAACACTATCTATCTATTGCCAGATGCCTCAATCCCGTTTGGGGTGGCCACAAACAAAACGCCTCCATGTCGCCCTGTCCCCAGCCATTTCACTGCCCTGCTCCCAACTCACACCCCCCTCTCTTATATGCCTCTCCACCCATTCCCTCCATCTCATCCTCGGCCTCCCGCTCCCTCTGCCCCCCTCCACCTGACTGACATACACTCTCTTCGTCAGTCTTTCATCCTCCATCCTCTCCACATGGCCAAACCACCTCAGTGTGTTCCTCATAACACTTCCTATCACATCCACATCCACACCACAACGCTCTTTTATATCCTCATTCGTCAGCCTGTCTCTCCATGTGACTCCACAGGCTTCTCTTAAATAACTCATTTCCACTGCTCTCACTCTTGACTTGTGTCCTTCCAACAATGTCCAAGCTTCACTTCCATACGTTGGAGTTGGTATCACAATACTGCCATGTAGTAACTTTTTCACTTCCATGCTCACTTCCCTGTTTCTTATCACTGCTTTCAAAGAACCAGCAACCTTTCTTCCCTGCTGTACCCTTTCAAGCACTTCACCTTCCAGACCTCCATCCTTACTCATCACACTACCCAAGTACTTAAACGTACTCATGTAGCACAACATTTCCAAGACTGTTTCAGGTCTGTTACTGGATTTTCAAATACCCTAAACATACGTTTGTTCTGGTGCTGGACATCGTTTCCATGACGAGTTGTAGTCTTACACTATTTTTACATATTACATATAAAGGTGTTTATACATAATTGAGGAGTTTGTAATATAGTGTGAAGATAATCAACCAAACACCATCTTACTGTAAAGTGTGGCATGGGAAAGGATGAGCGTCCAGACTTGCAAAGCCAGCATTTTCTGTTATAAACAACGAGGGTAAGGGAAGGCGATAGAAGAATATGAAATGTATATACGTTTAAGTCTTGGGAAACATATATATACCCAGTTGGTATGCTTTAATGTAATTAATACTACTTTATTGAAGTATAATGTGCATGGTAGAGTTGTAATTACTTCTACTCATGTATAAATCCCAAAGTATCTGTGGGATGGCACCTCTATATTATGCTGACCCAGGGCCACTCCCAGTGGGGAAGCCGGCCGGCTATAACAGAACACTTTTATCACTCAAACGGGAGAGATGTATTACTCTGAATTCTCTCTGTGTTGCAATTGTATCTTTCTGTGGCGAATAGAGATAAATCACAATCTGCTCAAGTGTCTGTTCACCTGCACACATTACCTACCATTCCTTCAACAGGATCTACACTGTTTCCCACCATCTCCTGTGTGTGAGAGAGACATTGGTGGAGAGTGTCAGCTGGAAGTGACTTCAACCAGGCGGAACATTACATCATTGATAACCTGCTTGGAACAGTGCAGTCACGCCTAAGCTGATACGTAATATTGGTGATCAGCTGTGGGGTTCCAACCAGCTGATACATGATTTTAGTAAGTTACTTTTGTCAGTTGCTGCCTCCCATATTGAAAAGGTACTGCCATTAAGCCATATTACATTTTCAGTGATCCTTGTTAATTTCATTATAATTCTAATTATATACTGTATATACACTGTATATGGCTAGTGAGGGAGTGATCGCCCTCTACCTACACAGATCAAAAGCCCTCGGGAGCAGGGGGTGGTTGCTTTCTCAGGCAGAGGAACTCCTTGAGAGTGAAATGGCTGGGAAGCATGCCGGCACGTGACTGGCTACAGCATAGCTGGGTCTTTCGGGTGTGGGCAATCAGGCAAGTTAGCTGCCTACTGCGACTGCAACACAATGGCGAGTTGTTCAGGAAGTTAGCCAAAGAAACCTTGATGGACTCTGAAAGAACAATAATGGCCCCCAGTCCCGTGCAGCCCTTAAATGGGCAGGGGGTGCTAAGAATCTCACGGTTGCCTCAATTACAATCTAATTCCTTTGTCAATGCAAAAAATACAATTAAAATTGGTAACTGGAATGTGAGAACGCTAAATCATGACGGTAAAATCGATGAGTTAGTGAAGGTTTTTCAAAATTACGGACTTGATATTTGTGCTCTGACAGAAACTAGATTAACTGGAGTCGATAAGTTGGATTTGGAGGATGGTATACGTTTATTGATATCTGGTCGACAGGACGGAATGCATTATCAGGGAGTAGGATTGTTGCTGGGTTGTAAGGCAAATAAGGCTTTATGTGAGTGGGATCCTATAGATGAGCGATTGTTATACGCACGGTTTAAATCAAATCATGGCAACATCAGTCTGTTTGAGTGTTATGCACCTACTAATGATGCACTCGATGAAAGGAAAGACACATTTTATGAAAAGTTGCAAGAAGGAGTAGGAAGGGTACCTAGACATGATGTTTTGATCTGCGTTGGAAACTTTAATGCAGTAATGGGCTGTTCAAATGAGGGATTTGAGGCAT
Source organism: Coenobita brevimanus (assembly GCF_032717465.1). Lineage (NCBI taxonomy): Eukaryota > Metazoa > Arthropoda > Malacostraca > Decapoda > Coenobitidae > Coenobita > Coenobita brevimanus. Next base: position 46,367 of record NW_027642816.1, on the reverse strand, counting down.
GTATGGGTAAGATGGGAGTTGGTAGTAGGATGAGTGAAAACGGAGTGAGGTTTGGAAGCTTCTGTCTAGCAAATGACTTAGTCATCGTGGGCACACTCTTTCAGCATTGCAATATACACAAGACAACTTGGGTGTCGCCGTGTGGAAAATATAAAAATCAGATTGATCACATCGCTATCAGTAGGAGGCATAGAAGTTCTCTGCTAGATGTTCATGTTAAACGGGGAGCGGATATTGGTAGTGACCATCAACTCAGCATTGCAAAAATAAGGTTTAAACTTAAAAATCAGAAGAAGGAAAAATCTGGTGTTGGTAGATACGATACTCGTATTGCTAAGCTTAGAAGGGAAGGAGAAGAAAAGGAGGAATTCAGATTAGAATGCAGAAATAGGTTTTTGGTGTTGGAAACGTTGGAAGAGGGGGAGAGAAGTGTAGATGAGATGTGGGAGGATGTGAACAAAGTTTTGCATGAGACTGCTGAATGTACGATTGGAAGGAGACATAGCTTCAGGAGAAAGAAATGGATATCAGAGGAAACGTGGGATATGATAAAAAAGAGAGGTGAGGCTAAATTGAGGAGTGAGATGCAATGCGTTGATGAACAAGAGATTGAATTAGCAAGAGCTGCGTACTGGAGTTTGAATTCAGAAGTAAGAAGGTTAGCTAGGAGAGAGAAAAGAAGATGTGTGGATGAAAAGGTTGCAGAGACTGAAATCTTAATAAACAAAAATGATGGACAGAGTCAAAGAATAGCATATGAATCGATTAGAGAACTGAGTGGTAATGCAGGTAAACGCAAGGAAATACCAGTTAGAGACAGGGAAGGAAATTTATTGACCAAAGATGGAGATATTAAAAATAGATGGAAAGAGCATTTTGAGACAGTTCTTAATAGACCAATACCACCAGAAGAGGATATACCGTCTGCTCAGGAAGATTTAAATATAGAAATAGGAGAGTTGAGGCTTGCAGAAGTGGAGAAAGCAGTAAAACAGTTAAAGAATAATAAGGCACCAGGGGAGGATGGTTTATTTCCGGAAATGTTTAAAGTGGAGGGGGATAGATTAATAATGATCTTGACCAAGCTATTCAATAAGATATGGGTGACGGGGTTACTACCATCAGTTTGGAAGAATGGTGTAATTGTTAAAGTTCCGAAGAAGGGAGACCTGAGTGAATGTGGTAATTGGAGGGGAATCTCTTTGTCACCGATAGCTTTGAAAGTTTTCAGTAGAGTGTTGTTAAATAGGTTGGAGCCAGTGGTTGAGGGTATTCTGAGGGATGAACAGGCTGGTTTTAGAAAGGGACGTGGTTGCAATGATCAGATCTTTATAGTTAGGCATTTGATGCAGCAAGTTAATGAAATGAGAGTACCGTTAAGTCTTTGTTTTGTTGATTTTGAAAAGGCTTTTGATAGTGTTTCAAGAGAGACTATGGGGAAGATCATGAGACATTATGGAATACCAGAGGAGTTTGTGAGGGTCATTATGAACATGCATGAGGACACATTTTGTAAAGTGATGGTTGATGGTTGTCTGAGTGATTCGTTTGAAGTCAAGTCCGGAGTAATTCAAGGTGGTGTTCTATCGCCTTTACTATTTATATTGGTCATTGATTACATTATGAAACGCGTTGGAACAGAAACCGGTGCTGGTATACTTTGGGGTGAGAACAGGAAACTTTTGGATTTAGATTATGCAGATGATATAGTTTTGATTTGTGATGGGCCAGAAGAGATGCAGAGAGTGTTGGACTGTTTGGTGAGTGAAGGTCGCAAGGTGGGTTTGGTTATTAATTGTGGAAAAACTGAAATAATCAATATGAATATGGAAAATGTGCAGGAATGTGTAATTGGAGGTATGGTTGTAAAGCAAGTTGATAGGTTTAAATATTTAGGTACTTATTTAGCCAAGGATGGTTCTTTGAACTTTGAATTCGAGGAAAGGTTAAAGAAGGCTAATCAGGCAATGGGAATGCTTAAAAATATTTGGAATAATAACAATTTCTCTGTGCATACAAAAATCAAACTTTATAAGGTAATGGTTAGGAGTATCTTAATTTATGGACACGAGTCTTGGTACAGCACAGTGACTATGGAAAATAAATTCTTGGTGTTTGAAAATAAAGCACTTAGAAGAATATTAGGAGTCAAGTGGTGGGAAAGGATACCAAATAGTTGAATTAGAGAAATAACGGGAGTGCAGCCGATCGATGAATATGTTAGATTCTCACGATGGAAGTGGCTAGGACATGTGTACAGGAGACAGGGAATAGTACGAGGTACACCAGGGTGGGTGGCACTTGGTAGGAGAGGTAGAGGAAGGCCAAAAGAGACGTGGGTGAGGACAATGAGACGGGAAGCTGGAGATGAGTGTTGGGGAGATCTTGAGGAGTTAGCACAAGATAGGATGTGGTGGTGTGAGTTCATCGAGGCCCTATGCATCCCCGAGGGTGCCACAGGAAATGATTGATTGATTGATTGAATTCTAATCAGGCTGAATGTTTTGAATAAGCTGACTGGAAAATGATTTCAGAGCCAACTGTTGGTAGGTATAAACATAACGAATGTAAAAAGTGAATATCGAAAACTGAAATATAAAAGCCCAGCTTGCTTGGCCCAAAACTGAAATATAAAAGCCCAACTTGCTTGGCCCAAAACTGAAATATAAAAGCCCAACTTGCTTGGCCCAAAACTGAAATATAAAAGCCCAACTTGCTTGGCCCAAAACTGAAATATAAAAGCCCAACTTGCTTGGCCCAAAACTGAAATATAAAAGCCCAACATGCTTGGCCCTTCTCCACATACCGGTATATGAGAGGCCATTTCTGCAAAATTGAGTACCAGTATGAAGTACACTCAACCCTCGGCTATCACGGGTTCCGCTATAGCGTATCTCACTATCACGCCTATATAAAAAACTACCCAAATACCTTTATCACGCACTAAATGCCTGCTATCGCGCACTGGAAATGTTTGAATTTTTAAAAAAGGTCGGGCTCCGGTGTCCGCCCAGCCAACAAAAGCTTCACTCCGTGATTGGTCGTGTGATGTCAGCGCCAGCCAAGCACTAATTGGCCGCCCGACCGAGTCTCCTGCCCACCAAACCATTCAAGTGCGCACCCTCAGACCGTGAACAGTGACAGCAAGAACAATAACCTTTTTTATGAAGTTAGCAAGAGAGTGAAAGATAAAAATTGTAGATTACTAGTGGAGAAGGGAGAAAAAGTGAGCAGATGGAGAGAATGCTTTAAGGAATTGTTGAACATAGAGGATGGAAGTAATGCGAGTATAAGTGGCTGGGGAATGGCTGGGAGAAGGAGGGAAGTGAGAAGACAGGGAGAAATCAGTAGGATAGAAGTTGTGGAAGCAATGAAGAAAGTTAAATCGGGGAAAGCCTCAGGAATTGATGGAGTGTGTGGTGAAATGCTGAAGCATAGGGGAGAGATAGTAGTAGAATGGATGTGGAAGATGTGCAGATTGGCCTGGGAGGAAGGTAGAGTCCCGGAGGATTGGAAGTCAGGTATAATTATTCCCTTGTACAAAGGAAAAGGGGAAAAAGAAGTGTGTGGTAATCATAGGGGCATTTGTCTTCTTAATATAATAGGAAAAGTGTATGGTAGGATACTTATTGACAGAGTTAGAGAAAGAACAGAGAAATTAGTTGGAGAAGAACAGGGAAGCTTTAGGAAGGGAAGAGGTTGTGTAGATCAGATATTCTTTCTTAGATCTTTAGTGGAAAAGTTTCTAGAGAAGGGAAAGAAGTTGTATGCGGCGTTCATGGATTTGGAGAAAGCATATGACAGGGTGGTTAGACAAGGATTGTGGAAAGTGTTAAGAATATATGGAGTAGATGGAAAGTTGTTGAATGCTGTGAAGAGTATGTACGATGGTGCGAAGGCTGCAGTGCGTGTGGATGGTGAACTAAGTGAATTTTTCTCTTTGAATGTTGGGTTGAAACAGGGATGTGTCATGTCTCCATGGTTGTTCAATCTGTACATGGATGGGGTAATAAAAGAGGTACAAGGTAGGGTAGTGGATGTTGGAGTGGCCCTGGTGAGAAAGGATAGTGTTTGGAAACTCCCTGTACTGTTGTTTGCAGATGATACTGTGTTGTTGAGTGAAGACAAAGGGGTGCTGCAAGGCTTGGTGGATGAGTTTGGGAGAGTGTGTAAAAAACGGCATCTAAAGGTGAATGTAGAGAAGAGTAAAGTGATGGTCTTTGAGAGAGGTGAAGTCAGTGAATGTACAGCGAGGTTGGATGGTGAGGAATTGGAAAATGTGAGTACGTTTAAGTACTTGGGTAGTGTGATGATTAAGGATGGAGGTTTGGAGGGTGAAGTGCTTGAAAGGGTACAGCAGGGAAGAAAGGTTGCTGGTTCTTTGAAAGCAGTGATAAGAAACAGGGAAGTGAGCATGGAAGTGAAAAAGTTACTACATGACAGTACAGTATTGTGATACCAACTCTTACGTATGGAAGTGAAGCTTGGACGTTGTTGGAAGGACACAAGTCAAGAGTGAGAGCAATGGTAATGAGTTATTTAAGAGAAGCCTGTGGAGTCACATGGAGAGACAGGCTGATGAATGAGGATATAAAGGAGCATTGTGGTGTGGATGTGGATGTGATAAGAAGCATTATGAGGAACACACTGAGGTGGTTTGGCCATGTGGAGAGGATGGAGGGTGAAAGACTGACGAAGAGAGTGTATGTGAGTGAGGTGGAGGGGGGAAGAGGGAGAGGGAGGCCGAGGATGAGATGGAGGGATGGGGTGGAGAGGTATATGAGAGAGGGGGGTGTGTGTTGGGAGCAGGGCAGTGAAATGGCAGGGGACAGGGCGACTTGGAGGCGATTTGTTTGTGGCCACCCCAAATGGGATTGAGGCATCTGGCAATAGATAGATAGATGATATGACCATGGCCAACATACCCCGTCCCTGTCCCCCTACCATCACCCAACATAATGCTGCGGCACCTGGCAGGGAAAGAAAGAAAAAGAAGAACCTAAGTTATGCAGATAAACTGGAAATGTGAAACTTATAGACAATGGTGAGACCAAGCGAAGTGTGGGGAAGAAATATAATATCAGTGAATCAACAGTGTGGGGTATTTATAAGAATCATGATCACATTATAAAACATGCTCATTTTTGGACTATTATATGTTAATATGTGGTACAAAAAGGGTATCTTAGGGGTAAATATTGAGGTCATGGCACCAGTTAGAATTATTTCCTTAAGTTCTTCAATTCAGCTATCACGGATTCGGCTGTAGCGCAGCCATTGTGGGACCTATTGGGAGTGATAGCCGAGGGTTGAGTGTACATTTATACCATTTTCTTTCAGTTCAGAGACTACAAGTTCATTCTCAAGTCCACCTTACAAGACACACAGGAGTTATGTCAGTTGGTAAGTTCATGTATGTATACAGTGATTTATGGTGCTAAAGTACTGTAATTGGATATGCGGGTGTTGGGGTCTTTGGCCAGGAGAGTTGAGTGGAATGGCTGGGTGGATTGGAAGCGGAAAGAGGTAGCGGTTGCAGCATACCGGCTTTATCTGCTCTTGGGTGCAGGAAAGCAGAGGCACTGGCCTTCTTTCTTGCCTTCATGGGTTATGATACCGTGTTATTCTTTGCGAACAGAGGTAAGATGACAGCCTGGAAGGCATGGGAGGTGTTTCCTGACATCACAGCCAGTTTTCATGGTCTGTCCGCCAAACCTATGTCTGTCTCCAGTGAACTCCACAAACTAGAACGGTTCATGGCAGTGGTGTATAACAGGACAATGGACTTGAAATCTGTGAACGATGTGCACAGGTTCTTATTCCTGAAGGGGGCAAGGACAATTGAACACATTCCCCCCACAGCTGATGCTGTTGAGGAACTTGACTAAAGAGCATAGTACCAGGCTGGACATGTTTGGGGCCAAGCTTTAATTTCCTAACCAGAGCTCCCATCACCATCTGTCTGGGGTTGGCAGAAACTCAACAGTACTTGGCACCCTGTAAGGACAAAGTTGTCTGTTGTCCAGAGCACCTGCTCAGAATTAATCAGTTGCCACTGTAAAACTGTTTGTAAAGGGAACTACAAGTGCTACAAGGCTAACTTGCTGTGTACGTCATTATGTGACTGTGATGGACATTGTTTTATTTTAATATTTGAATTTGATTGAAAAGACATGCAATAGATGTTTGCCATTGTATCAGAGTTATAACGGAAATGGGCTGCAGCAGGTAGCCACCTTGAATTCCAAGATGGCCGACCTTCCACATCGGACAGTGATTCCATTGGATTGCCAGACCCTGAGAACATAGAGTTAGTCACTGGAATTATGTTGCTGTCAGTCATGGTATTGGAGTTATTGAAGAAAATAGGGGTTCAAAGGTGACCATCTTGAAATCCAAGATGGCCGACCTTTGCCGGGTCAAAAAAATCATTCCATTCAAGTGCCAAACCCTAAGAACCTGGGGTTAGCCATTGGAATTATGTTTCTATTATATTATTGGAGTTATTGTAGAAAATATGGGTTGAAAGGCAGCCATTTTGAAATCCAAGATGGCAACCACCAGGGGCCCAAGATTCTGGAGGTCCATCTCAAAAAATGATTGTCTGGGTCCAGTCTACACCTGTGCAAAATTTGGTGCTTTCCTGAAAAAGTGAACGATTGTTTGCCTTATCCGCTGGACTAGGCAAACCACTAACTCAGAGACGAATGGCCACCCCTTATGGGTTTATAGTTTGGCTCTAGATAGATATAGGGGGCACGGTGGCTCAGTGGTAAGAGTGTCGAACTTGGAACCAGGGGGTCATTAGTTTGTACCACACCCGGTAGCTGATATGCCGGGAGGGGTAGCGCCCTCTTGTTACCTAGCAGGGCTACATGATCTAATAACGTCTAGCTCGGGGGAACATTTCCCCCTTTCTAGATCGATAGATAGACACACTCCTATCATTGTTTCTTAACTTTGCATCATCCCTTAACTACCTGGAAGTCATCACTATCATCTAGCTTGGTCTCATCCTTGACCACCCTTGTTTCTAAATTACCTACCATGCCTAACACTTCTGCTGCCACTTTACCATACCAGCCTCACTTTCCCACTCACATAACCAGTCCTTTACATTAATGACCTCACTCTCTTCAAATTTCTCTACTAAGTCTACCTGCTATCTATCTATCTATCTATAGCCCGACGCCCTAATCCCGCAAAGGGTGGCCGCAGACAAAACGCCTCCAAGTCACTCTGTCACCCACCATTTGACTTCCCTCCCCCCAACTCACCCCCCCCTCCCTCATATACCTCTCAACTCCATCCCTCCACCTCATCCTCGGTCTACCCCTCCCTCTCCCTCCCTCCACCTCACCTACATACACCCTCTTAGTCAGTCTTTCATTCTCCATCCTCTCCACATGTCCAAACCACCTCAGTGTATTTCTCCTAATCTTTTCAACCACATCCACATCTACCCCACAACGTTCCTTCACTTCTTCATTCGTCAACCTGTCCCTCCATGTCACTCCACATGCTCCTCTCAAGTAACTCATTTCCACTGCTCTCACTCTTGACTTGTTCCCCTCTTGCAAGGTCCACGCCTCGCTTCCATACGTCAGGGTAGGGATCACAATACCATCATGCAGTGACTTCTTAACTTCCATACTCACCTCCCTATTTCTCATCACTGCTTTCAGTGTGCCAACAACCTTCCTTCCCTGCTGTACCCTTTCACGTACTTCATCCCCCAAAGTTCCATCCTTACTCATCACACTACCCAAGTACTTGAATGCACTCACATTCTCCATATCCTCACCATCCAACCTCACTTCACACTCTGTGACTTCATTCCTCTCAAACACCATAACTTTACTTTTGTTTACATTAACTTTCAGCTTCCTCCTCCTACACACTGTCCCAAATTCATTCACCAAACCTTGCAACTCCCATTCATCTTCACTCAACAATACTGTATCATCAGCAAACAGCAACACCGGAAGCTTCCAAATCTCACCCTCATTCATTAGGGCCACCCCCACATCCACTGCCCTACCTTGTACCTCCTTTACGACCCCATCCATATATATAGTAAACAGCCATGGAGACATTACACACCCCTGTTTCAGTCCCACATTGAGATCAAAGAACTCACTCAGCTCACCATCCACTCGCACCGTAGCCCTAGCTCCCTCGTACATACTTTTCACAGCACTCAACAATTTCCCCTCCACTCCATATATTCTTAATATTCTACCTGCTAAAATGCAAATTAATTTTCTTTAAGGACTAAATACATGCAAAATGAGGGCTCATTAGGCAGTGTATTTAAATTCATGGAGATTCTTGTCTAATGGCAGCTCTTGTTGCAGGTCCACAGCTGAAATTGACTCTGCAAAGCAGACCTAAGCAGTGTGGTCATCAGGGAGCCACCTGAGTAATATATACATGGTAAAGTGTTGACAGATATATAGGCACATGTTGTGTTGTCCCAGTACAGTACTGTACATCCTACATGAGGTGCCTCTTCCAAATATATGTGGCATATACTCTCTGTTCATAATGTCTTTCATGGTAAGAAGAATGAATCACTGGATGACTGGTAGGAGGTGATCCAGGATCATTTAGCTGTTGTGATATCCTTTGTATTTACTGCTGTACAACTGCTGCATAGACACTGGATAAGAACTGGTAAAATAAGGAACCCAGTGGTATTTTAGACTGCATTAACAGCTTAAAACTCAGCAGTGAACTATTTAAAAATATGGTTACATAGTACTTACAAGTGCAGAAGCAGTTATTGTTCTGTAATAATGAACTTTGTATCAGCAGTATTGTTCAGTGGAGACTAGTTTATGGCAGGAATTAAGAGAGTTTGGGGGAATCTCATGACAGGGTGATAAAGGAAGAACCAGATGTAAAGATATATAGAGTCTGAGGTGGATGACAAAATAATGGAGGTGGTAAAGGAAGAACCCGGTCTAAAGTTAGAGTGTGAAGTGCGTAACAGAATAATGGAGGTGGTAAAGGAAGAAACAGATGTAAATTTAGAATGTGAGGTGGATGACAAAATATTGGAGGTGGTAAAGGAAGAACCAGATGTAAATTTAGAATGTGAGGTGAATGACAAAATACTGGAGGTGGTAAAGGAAGAATCAGATGTAGAGTCAGAGTGTGAGGTGGGTGACAAAATATTCCTCAGTGACAATGAGACTGTCCTGGACACAGTGTCCTCAGCTCAAGTTAAGCAGTTCAGATGTTTAGAGTGTGGTAAAGCATTTCCTTTTAAGAGCCGTCTTATCCGACATGCAGTTATTCATTCAGGAGTGAAGAATTTTAAGTGTGATGAATGTGGTAAACAGTTTACACAGAAGGCTGATCTCACTAAACACCTATTAATTCATTCAGGAGTGAAGAATTTCAAGTGTGATGAATGTGGTAAACGATTTACACAGAAAAGTCAGTTCAACAAACACCTATTAATTCATTCAGGAGTGAAGAATTTCAAGTGTGATGAATGTGGTAAACAGTTTACACAGAAGGGTAATCTCACTCAACACCTATTAATTCACTCAGGAGTGAAGAATTTCAAGTGTGATGAATGTGGTAAACAGTTTACATGGAAGACTGGTCTCACTCAACACCTATTAATTCATTCAGGAGTGAAGAATTTTAAGTGTAATGAATGTGGTAAACGATTTACACAGAAGAGTGATTTCAACAAACACCTATTAATTCATTCAGGAGTGAAGAATTTCAAGTGTGATGAATGTGGTAAACAGTTTACACAGAAGGGTAATCTCACTCAACACCTATTAATTCATTCAGGAGTGAAGAATTTTAAGTGTGATGAATGTGGTAAACTATTTACACTGAAGGGTGATTTCAACAAACACCTATTAATTCATTCAGGAGTGAAGAATTTCAAGTGTGATGAATGTGGTAAACAGTTTACACAGAAGTGTAATCTCACTCAACACCTATTAATTCACTCAGGAGTGAAGAATTTCAAGTGTAATGAATGTGGTCAACGGTTTACATGGAAGACTGACCTCACTCAGCACCTATTAATTCATTCAGGAGTGAAGAATTTCAAGTGTGATGAATGTGGTAAACAGTTTACACAGAAGGGTAATCTCACTCAACACCTCTTAATTCATTCAGGAGTGAAGAATTTCAAGTGTGATGAATGTGGTAAACAGTTTACACGGAAGGGTAATCTCACTCAACACCTATTAATTCATTCAGGAGTGAAGAATTTTAAGTGTGATGAATGTGGTAAACTATTTACACTGAAGGGTGATTTCAACAAACACCTATTAATTCATTCAGGAGTGAAGAATTTCAAGTGTGATGAATGTGGTAAACAGTTTACACGGAAGGGTAATCTCACTCAACACCTATTAATTCATTCAGGAGTGAAGAATTATAAGTGTGATGAATGTGGTAAACTATTTACACTGAAGGGTGATTTCAACAAACACCTATTAATTCATTCAGGAGTGAAGAATTTCAAGTGTGATGAATGTGGTAAACAGTTTACACAGAAGACGGGTCTCACTCAGCACCTAGTAATTCATTCAGGAGTGAAGAATTTCTAAGTGTGATGAATGTGGTAAACTATTTGAGAATAAAAGTAATCTCACTCATCACCTATTAATTCACTCAGCAGTGAAGAATTTCAAGTGTGATGAATGTGGTAAACAGTTTACATGGAAGACTGGTCTCACTCAACACCTATTAATTCATTCAGGAGTGAAGAATTTTAAGTGTGATGAATGTGGTAAACTATTTACACAGAAGGGCGATTTCAACAAACACCTATTAACCCGCCCCGCCCCAACCACTTTCTCACCAATGGTACCCCCCAATCCCGACCATTTTTGGACCCAAATTTTTTTTGCTAAAACTTTCGCTTTTGGTCGGAAACAATGGTCAGTCACAAAGAAATTGTTCCCCGGGGTCCATAATTGCCCTAAACAGGTATGCCTTGGTCACACCTGGTACCGTGTTCTCTGTAGGTGGTCTGAGCCTCTAACGTTTTCTATGGTATTATAAGTCTGGGAAACCAATGAAAGTAAGTAGATATGTATTTATTACAAACATAAAAACATGTGATAAAAGAGTAAATTGGATTTTATACAAAAATAGAGCTGAAATAAGCATTGTACCATCGTGTGAAACGAGCAAAATCGGGCAGACTGGTCACGATGAATCGCTAACATTCGAAAATCATGATACATATCATTTTTTTTACTTACATAATATTTCTACAATAACATTATACCATTTTACATTTTATTGAACTGTTTTTACGTATTCACAGGCCTTTCGATAACATTTAGCGTAATGTTAGCGCTTATTTACGTAGTTGAGTGACCTCGCTGTGACTGTTGTTTCAACTCGTATTGTGTTTTTTCTACTTACATAATACTTTCCTAATAACATTATACACTTTTCAACTTTATAGAACTGTTTTGAGATAATTTCAGGCCTTACGTAAATATTTAGCGTAATAATAGCGCATAATAACACGCACGGTGAAGTCGCTATGACTACTATTTCAACTTACAACCTATTTTTGTACTTATATAATAATTCTCCACTAACATTGCACATGTTTACACTTGATATAATTGATATCACATAATTTCAGACCTTACGATTCAACTGAGTGTCATATTAGCGCGTACTTACACAGTGAGTGTTATCGCGATATCATTTGTTTCATCTTACACTAGTATTCAACTTATAAATTACCTTACTACTAACATTACAACAAATTCCACTTTATATAATTCCTATCACATACTTACTGACCAGAATGTTCTACTGAGCGTAATATTTTCGCAGATTTACACAGTGGGTGTACTCGTGACATCAATTATTACAACTTACACTATTGTTCAACTTACACGTTTTATTCATGCTAACATTACACCCGTTTCCACTTTATATTCTTGCTATCACATATTTACTGACCAGAGTGTTATGCTGAGCGTCATATTTTCGCAGATTTATACAGTGGGTGTAGTTTTCATATCACTTCGTTCAACTTACACTATTTCTCAACTTATACATTACTTTCCTGCAAACATTACACCCATTTCAAGTTTATATAAGACTTGGCACATACTGACTGGCCTTACCATTATACTGAGCGTCATATCGCCATCCCACACAGTTTCAGTAGTGTAGGAAGTTATGTTACTTTCTGAAACATGGCTGAAGGCACAACGCAACATTGGTGGTGGTTGGGGAGGTGGAGAGCGGCGCCTTTCATCACTCGCACTTCTCTTCCCTCTCCCTTTTCCTTTACCCTTTCCCTTCCCTTTCCTTCCTTTCCCCACATCCTGGGGCTGTGTGGAGGAAGCTTGGGAATATTGTATGGTGAAAGACGTGCTGGGGAGTGGCTCCACCTCCTCTCCCCTAGGCCTATGTGCACCACGTGCTCGTGCTGCCTCCCTCACTCCACTTCCCTTTCACCCCGCACTCCCACCACACCACTTTCGCCTTCCCCAGACAAAACACTAGGCCATACTTTATTTGCCTTCTCGCCCCACCTTCTGATCCTCGGGGTGAGATTTTTTCCTTCCCCAACCACGAGGCAACATCACGTCCTAAGCCGCTGTCATCGTCATCGTCCTCATCCTCATCCTCATTAGAATCTCTAGGGGGTGGAGAGAGGTCCATGCAGGTGTTTTGGGTGCAGGCTGGCCTTCCCTTGCCTTACGATACGTGACATACCGCTTTTTCCGGGGCGAAGGGACCTCCTCATCACTGCTTGTTATTTCCTCCTCAGGCTGCACGTAATCTCGATCCACCACATCATCAAGTGGAGAATCACTATCTCCAGTGAAGGCATCCAGGGCGGATTGTATTTCGTCGTCTGAGAGACCTTTATGCGCCATGTCTGACCTGGGTCACTGCTAACAGGTGAGTGACCGAGACAAGGGCGATCGCAGGTCACGCGGGGTCTGGGACGCTGCCCGCCTGGGGGCAGGTAGGAGAGGCTTGGGTACGTGCGCGAATCGAAAATCTCGCGCGAATTTTGAAAATTGTGGAAATTATGAACCTTGCAATTGCAGGACGTGGAAGTACGTCAACGGGATTAGCTGTGACATAACGTGAGGACGTGGAAGTACGTCAACGGGATTGGCAGTGACATAACGTGAGGACGTCGAAGTACGTCGACGGGACGCCGCGGGTTAATTCATTCAGGAGTGAAGAATTTCAAGTGTGATGAATGTGGTAAACAGTTTACATGGAAGACTGGTCTCACTCAACACCTATTAATTCATTCAGGAGTGAAGAATTTCAAGTGTGATGAATGTGGTAAACTATTTGCACATAAAGGTAATCTCACTCATCACCTATTAATTCATTCAGGAGTGAAGAATTTCAAGTGTGATGAATGTGGTAAACGATTTACACAGAAGAGGGATTTCAACAAACACCTATTAATTCATTCAGGAGTGAAGAATTTCAAGTGTGATGAATGTGGTAAACAGTTTACATGGTAGACTGGTCTCACTCATCACCTAGTAATTCATTCAGGAGTGAAGAATTTCAAGTGTGATGAATGTGGTAAACAGTTTGGCCAGAGAAGCAGTCTCACCAAACACCTATTAAATCATTGTGGTGGGAAGAGCTTCTAGTGTGCTGAATGTGGTAAACGGTTGACTCAGTTGATGTCATCTGACACTGTTTAATTCATTAATCTGCCCCGTGCCAGTGCCTTTTTAAAATGGTCTGACGTAATTGTGCGCTTAGTGCCAGTGCTGTTTTAAAGCAGTCTTGATTTTAAAAACTCATTGTGACCGCAATTTTCAAGCTAGGCGTGCAAGAATTGGTGTGCTTGTAGGACAACCCTTCCTCTATCTGCTCTCAGGTGGCCTGGCCCATACACCCATGCGTTCCCGCCTCACGCTCACTCTGCCTCACTCTGCTTGTGTTAGTCACACCGTGCAGTGATGTCTCACCGTGGTCTCTCTGACGAGGAGATTCAGGACCTCCGTAGGGTTCCCTACACTGGGGAAAGCGATTTGGAAGATGACGACGTGCATGATAAGGACTACATCCAGCCTGAGGAGGAAAGTAGTAGTGATGATGAAATTCCCTCACTTAGAAAATCCAGGTATGTGGGCTGCACTAGGGCAACACGTGGTAGGAGGCCACCTGCATGTTGTTGTCTTGCACGTCACGACAATGAGGAGGAAAGGGAGGAGGAAGGTAGTCCTGTGGTTGAGGGGTGATTGGGGAGGCAAAGGATTTCACCACGTGGGGAGGAAATGTGGAAGATTTGGGAAAGCTCCATTGTTGGAGTAGAGTGACTCATCTTGCCCGCGCTCTCCTTTGCCCCCACGTGACCCAGCTCAGCCCAGCACCTCAGGACAAAGTCTTCCCGCCTTCCCCACACACAGCACCTCACGTGAAACTCTCCCCCCATTCCTCACACTTCCCCATGCTTTCCCACAGCCCGAGGAACATGGAGGTGATGATGATGATGAGGAAATGACGTGGGAGTGGGAGGACGGTAGTGACTTTGTCCCCCACATTCACCCGTTCATCCACGAAAATGAAGCCGGGTGTAGTGTCCCTGAACTTCACCATACCTCCAGTAGGCTTGACTTTTTCTGGAACTACATTCCCGTGGAGTTTGTTTAGAAGATTGCCGCCCTGACCAACGCCTTTGCTGCATTTGAATGTGGGGGAACAACACAGGCACAACACAGCCGATTGTTTGAACCTGACGTGACCCTGGGTGAAATGTATGTGTTCCTAGCACTTGTGCTTTTGATGGGGATATTGAAAAAAAATCAGCTTCCCTTGTATTGGACTGTGGATCCAGTAATGGTGACACCATTTTTTGGCAAGGTGATGGGAAGGAATCATTTTCAGTACCTCCTGAGCCACCTTCATTTTTTTGACACCCTTGACCCTGCAAACGCAAACAACACAGGCAGGATGAGGAGGATACGTCTGGTTTTTGATCACCTTCGAGAGAAATTCCGTACCTCCTTCTCTCTATACCGAGACCTCGTTATAGACAAGAGTCTAGTGCAATGGAGAGGTAATATTGCTTTTCGTCAGTATATTCCCAGCAAAAGACACAAGTTTGGCTTCAAAATCTTCGTGATGTGCGACTGTAAGACTGGATATGTACAGGACATAGTCCTGTACACAGGTGTTCAGATGGACATCACAGAAGATAGAAGTAAGGGACTCTCAGGGGCTGTGGTAAAAACGATGATTGAGGAATACCTTCATCGTGGGCACGTCTTATACCTCAATAATTGGTACACAAGCCCCCTTCACGCCAGGTACCTTCACCTGCAGGAAACTGGTCTGTGCGGCACCGTAAAGAAGAACCGTTGGCACATGGTGAAGGTGAGAAGGAAGCTTCAGAAAAAACGAGGTTGTTTTTTACAAATCACATAATATCCTTGCAACAGCCTGTCACCACAACCACGAAGTATTCCTCCTCTCGTCTGTTCATTGGCCTCTTGTACACCGCACAGACAGTGTAAATTACAGGGCAGAAGGGCAGCACCACGTCTGGAAACCAGAACCTGTCCTGGCGTATAATGTGAATATGCGACAGGTGGATCAATCAGATGCCATAATTTCCAGCGTTAACTGTGCCAGGCCCACGATGAAGTGGTATAAAAAATTATTCTTCCATCTCCTCGACATCACCGTCCTCAACGCTTGCTATCTCCACGCACATACCACTGGCATCCAGGAGACCTTCGAGGGCTATATTTGTGAGCTGGTGCAGGAAATAGTGGGGGAATAAGGGGAAGACAGAAGTGCTGCTCGCCACCGCCACACCTCTCCGCCTCACCTCTAGACACTTCCCCAAAATCGTCCCTCCAAGTGGAACACGTCAGAATCCCCAGCGGAGGTGTCACGTATGTGCAAACGGTACTGTAAGGCCACATATTTAGCAGAAGGACTCAAGGTATATGTGTGCAGAGTGTGATGTAGGACTGTGCCTATACCCATGCTTCAAGGAGTACCACACTCTTGCTAACTATTGAGAAACAATAGTGTGGTAACGACGAGCGATAAAAAGACACTCAAAAAGTGTTGTAAATACGAAAAAAGATGCACAGAAAGTGTTATAAGTACTGCATACAGTTATGACATGTAAATATTTTCTCGTAAGTGTAAGTACTGAACGTTGTGGAACAAAGTTTTACATATGTTCTCATAAGTGTTAGACCATGTATTCACAGTGAGATGATCAAAAATACTCTGGTAATGTCTGTGTATACTGAAGGCATGTTGTAAATAATTTACTGTAAGTGAAAGGGCTGTACATTGTGAAGTCAAGTTATGCATATTTTCTCGTAACTGTAAGAAAATGCATTCATAGTGATACGTATAGTGTTGCATGAGTAAGTGATTCTTTTCCCCCCAAAACACGATTTCCTTATGAAATACAGTAATAAGATTTTTTTTTTTCTTTTGTGGGTGTGAAGTGGACAGAAAATTGTTAAAACCATTTCTATACCTTCCCTGAGTCACGTTGGCGAGAATACCTGAGTTTACCTTGCATAGAAAACGGGTTTTCTCTCACTGCCGCTGGGGATTCTCCGCCTGTTCACACCTGCGGGCAGCTGGACGGACTATGAAAAATGCACTTCCAGCCTCTGGTGAGTTTTTTTTATGGTCATATTCGTTTTTTTCACATCAAAATCTATCATTTTAGCAAAAAAAAAAAAAAAAAAAAAAATTGGCCGGCAGGGGAATGACACTTAGGGTTGAAGTGGCCGGCACGCAGCCGGTTAAGGAGTGAAGAAATTCAAGTATGATGAATGGGGTAAATAGTTTGAAGTCCTCTCCAGTATCAGTTCAGGAGTGAAAAAATTTGAAATGTGGTGACTGGAAAACTGTTCAGAAAAAATTCTTATTCACTTGGCACGTGACAGTTCATTCAGGTGTGATAACAATTATATGGTTATGATAAATGTGGCAAAGGTTGTAGAAGGAATCAGGCTTTAACCATGTATGGTGCCATTCACTAACATGTGACGGAGAAGACATGTTTTATCTCTTAGGCTGGATTGCCAGTTTAACCCCTACACCGCGGGCATGTTTACCGATGTTTTGCGTGTGCCGCGGGGTTATTCGGGCTCCGACAGACTCTCAAAAAATATTTGCCAAAAATCAGTTATTAGTCCTAGAATATTAAAATTATATATGCTTATGGCACATACCTTCAGCTTTCTCCTGGAATGTTTGTTGAGCCTTCGTCAGTTACCGTAGGACTTGTGGAGACCTCTGAAGTTGGGTAACGAAGTCTTCACTTTACACTTCCCGACAACCCGTAATATGATTACCACAGCCAGATATTAACACTATAAACACTACTCTATGATTTTCAAGTAGTTTGGGATCCATACTCCAAAAAAACCCACTGTGAAAGCAATGAAAACTATGAGCGCGTCTGACCGCCGCACTTGCGCTAGTTTGCTCTTGGTACTCTGTCATTTATTATTCATAAAACTCCTCACACTTTATATTTCTATTACTATATAACACTTACATATATCTACAGTCTTCATCCATAAGTTTCCTTCAGTAGTATTAGTATTGTCACTGTAGGGATTCAATTTCTTTCAGTAAAATACGTAGCATTCACTTTCTCGTCCTGTATACTGGAATTGAGAGTGAATGTCACTTTCATCTTCACTCTCATAACTCATAGCATTCAGACATGCTAGAGTGAAACTTTCACTTTCATTACTCCTAGGGTATATACTCGTATTCTTATAATACTACTCATTTACATTTCTATTTACGTTCTCTATTTTATTTACGTTATTTACATTTCTATTTTATTTACACTGTGTTATGCACTGTCACTTGAAGTAACTTATAAAACTATTTTCCATTGTTCATGTATATTTACATTCATAACTTTCACTTGCTGTTTACACATTATTTACACATTATTTACAATTCCACTTGCACTGTTTTACTCAATAGAAAGATCGTAGTCACTCTTTTATCAATTGTCAGCCCTTTACCTCTTTCCACACAAGGTTTAGTAGGGGGTAAAGGTCACAGGGCCCTTTGCATGGGGGTGAAAAAAGGCCCTGAAGTCAGCAAGAGGATGAGCCTCTTGCTGACTTTGGAAGATGAGAGAGAACTGATAAAGGAGGGCCGGCCCGGGTTGAGGCCTACTTAGGGGTTATTCAGTTCTACCAACGTAGCTCTTGAAACAGCTATGTATTTCACTGAAATGATTGGCAGGAAATCTAGACAATACATTATAAATTAGGTAGTTCCAGGTGAATGTAAATATCACTTAGGCTCCTCCCTTCCCTCCTTATATGTATATTTATTACGAAAATAGATTATATGGCATATTTCAAGGGGAAAAAAACAGCGAAAATTAGTGAACGAGTGCACGTGAGGTGTTGTCAGGTGATAATTAGCCAATTCCAGGTGTATGGCACTCTCACTTACCTTATTTCTTTCTTGTATATATTATTTGGTATAAGAATAGGGCATAGGGCTTATTTCAATGGATGAAATCAGTGAAAAATTCCAGGGAAGATTTACTTAGCGTAGCACGGCCGGGCAGGCGAGAGGATAGTGTAATGGAGGGGGGGTAGGGAGGGGAGTCAAGAACGGGGAGAAATGGCTAAATTGTCAACAATGGATGGGAGTACAGATGAGATTAGGAGTGCTGACTAGTGTTGGACATTGGCAGTACTGATAGATGATACAAGCCCCCACTTGGAAGCCCGGGTGAATTCAAAATAACACAGAATCACAAAAGCGACGCCCCGCGGTATAATCCCTTGCTCCCAAGCATCACGAAAGTGACGCCCCGTGGTTAAGGGGTTAATAGAAAATGTTTAAAAAGTTGGTTGTAGGAAAAAAAAAAACTACATGTGAGTGCTTAGGTCTGAAGTGCCCCTTTAGCTACTGTTGGTACTTGTGGCTGGCCACACCTAATGCAGCGTGTGATACGATCTACTGAGCCAAGACATTATTAACCATGGGTGATAATCAGTGATAGGTGGGGGCACTCACCATCAACTCACTCGATGTAGTGCTGCTGTTGGGTGTCTGCCCTTTCCTTTCCTCCATCCTTCATTTCTTCCATCCTCTTTTCTCTCTTTCCTTCATTCTTTTGTTTTTGATTGGAGATATGAATGGAAAAGAAGGAAATGTGAAGGTGGATGGAGTAGTTGGTGAGTGGGGTGTGCCTGCAGAGATGGATGAGAATGGCAGTGCTTTAGTGGACATTTGTGCCGGGAGGGGGTTGGTGATAGCCAATACCCTCTTCAGGGACAAAATGATCCATAGGTATACGTGGCGAGTGATGAGAAGGGTTGGTGGTGAATTGAATAAACGGAAGGCAGTGATTGATTATGTGTGTGTGGTTGGAAGAATGAGAAGGTGTTTACTGGACGCAAGAGTATATACAGGTCTGGGGAGTGAACTTTCTGATCACCACTTGGTGGTGGTCAGAATCGAAGTCCAAATGAAATGAAGAAATAGAAGAAAGGAAGGACAGGAGGAAGTAGTGCATACAAGGAGGGTGGAAATCTTACAAGAGGAGGAAGAAAAGGCAGAATTTAAGAGGGAAGTGGAGGAGTGATTGGGTAAATATGGATTGGAGCAGATGGGGGACGTGGAAGGTGTGTGCAAGATATTCACAGAAGAAATCTGTGCAGCATGTGAGGTGGTATGTGGGGTGAAGAGAAGGTGAAAGAGGGTGCAGAAAACAGCATGGTGGAATGAAGAGGTGCGAGAGACTGTGGCACAAAAGAAGAAAGCATGTAGTGTGTGGATGAGAAATGGGTGTGGAAGAAGTTGAGAGACGGAAGAGAGAGTTATATGTAGAGAGGAAAAGAGAACTAAAAAGATTAGTAAGAAAAAGAAGAGAGTGGATGAAGAATTTTGAAGGAATTTGAGTGTAAGGTGGATGTAACGTACAGTAAGACAATTTTCTGGACAGAGGTAAAGAGAGTTAGACAGGGTGGCAAAGAAGTTAGTTGGGGAGTGGAAGATGAAAATGGTAGATGACTAGTGGAGAAGGGAGAAAAAGTGAGCAGATGGAGAGAACACTTTGAGGAGTTGTTGAACATAGAGAATCAAAGTAATGCAAATATAAGTGACTGGGGAATGGCTGGAAGAAGGAGGGAGGTGAGAAGAGAGGAAGAAATCAGTAGGATGAAAGTTGTGGAAGCAATGAAGAAAGTTAAAATGGGGAAAGCCCCAGGAATTGATAGAATGTGTGGTGAAATGCTGAAGCATGGGGAAGAGATAGTAGTAAAATGGACATGGAAGATGTGCAGATTGGCCTGGGAGTAAGGTAGAGTCATGGAGGATTGGAAGTCAGCTATAATTATTCCCCCTGTACAAAGGAAGAGGTGAAAAAGAAGTGTGTGGTAATCATTGGGGCATTTGTCTTCTTACTGTAATACGAAAAGTATATGGTAAGATACTTACTGACAGAGTTAGGAATATAACAGAGGAATTAGTTGGAGAACAGGGAGGCTTTAGGAAGGGAAGAGGTTGTGTAGATCAGATATTCATTCTTAAATCTTTAGTGTAAAAGTTTCTAGAGAAGGGAAAGAAGTTGTATGCGGCCTTCATGGATTTCAGGAAAGCATATGAGAGGGTGGATAGACAAGGATTGTTGAAAGTGTTAAGACTATATGGAGTAGATGGGAAGTTGTTGAATGTCATGAATATGTATGAGGGTGCTAAGGCTTCAGTGCATGTGGATAGTGAACTGAGTGAATTTTTCTATTTGAAGGTTGAATTGAAACAGGGATGTGTCATGTTTCCATGGTTGTTCAATCTGCATATGGACAGGGTTATAAAAGAGATACAAGGTAGGGTAGTGGATGTTGGAGTAGCCCTGGTGAGAGTGTGCAGTGTTTGGAAACACGCTGCACTGTTGTTTGCAAATGATACTGTATTGTTAAGTGAAGACGAAGGGGAGCTGCAAGGCTTGGTGAGTGAGTTTGGGAGAGTGTGTAGCAAACGGAATCTGAAGGTGAATGTAGGGAAGAGTAAAGTGATGGTCTTTGAGAGAGGTGAAGTCAGTGAATGTACAGCGAGGTTGGATGGTGAGGAATTGGAAAATGTGAGTACGTTTAAGTACTTAGGTAGTGTGATGAGTAAGGATGGAGGTTTGGAGGGTGAAGTGCTTGAAAGGGTACAGCAGGGAAGAAAGGTTGCTGATTCTTTGAAAGCAGTGATAAGAAACAGGGAAGTGAGCATGCAAGTGAAAAAGTTACTACATGACAGTATTGTGATACCAACTCTAACGTATGGGAGTGAAACTTGGACGTTATTGGAAGGACACAAGTCAAGAGTGAGAGCAGTGGAAATGAGTTATTTAAGAGGAGCCTGTGGAGTCACATGGAGAGACAGGCTGACGAATGAGGATATAAAGGAGCGTTGTGGTGTGAATGTGGATGTGATAGGAAGTGTTATGAGGAACACACTGAGGTGGTTTAGCCATGTGGAGAGGATGGAGAGTGAGAGACTGACGAAGAGAGTGTATGTGAGTGAGATGGAGGGGGAAGAGGGAGGGGTAGGCCGAGGATGAGATGGAGGGATAGGGTGGAGAGGTATATGAGAGAGGGGGGTGTGAGTTGGGAGCAGGGGAGTGAAATGGCGGGGGACAGGGCAACATGGAGGTGTTTGTGGCCACCCCAAATGGGATTGAAGCGTCTGGGAGTAGATGGATAGATAGTGTATTTGTCCAGAGACACAGAGCAGCAATCATATCCTTCCCCAAAAATAACTGAAAACAGTCAAAGACACTCATAGGATGGCTTTGATGATGTAGAATAATACTTGGATATACATCAGGAAAATCAGTGTCATATGTAGGGAGAGGGTTATGTCTGGTGTCAGAAAAAGGGTCAGAAAGAAGTGTAAAGTGTGTGGCAGTGCTGGCAACTGCACTGGTTGAGGAGGGAGGGGGGCTACATGACTCGTCACTGGCCGCAGACAACGTCTCAATACTCTCATCATCATTACTCTCAGTTTCAACTTCACTAACATTGTCTGGGTCAAATTCAGTATCATCACTTTCCATTGAATCATCAGAGAACTCAAAATCACTCATTGACCCACCGTCATATTCATCCTCACTATCAGACAGTGGTAACTGCTTCATAACTGCATAATGAATCACACAGTATTCTCCCCTCACGCAATGCAAGTGGTACTGAATTTGAGGGAAGCCAGTGACTGATATATATAGTCTTGGGAGGCATGTGTTGCCAAATATATGGGATGTTAATTTGGTAAATATAAATGAAATATTATGATTGGTGTGTAGAAATTGCATCACAGAATTGGCAGTACATGAGTGGTCGAAGTTCATAACGTTTCACTGACGTATGGATCACACCACCAGGGGCTGGAGCTCTTTGTTTACAAACACAGACACAACTGCCACCACGTGGATGCACATAACCCTTAAACAGAGTCCCTGGGAGCCCTGTACACACACAGGTTGTAACTATCATATGCGTGTCACGGGGGCACACTCGGTAGGGCATGTGCGCATGAAATTGTGAAACGCACGTGACACACAACACATTTCCGGTAATGATGGGGTTAATATACAGTGATTTTTCTTTACCCACACTTTACCTGTAAATACTGAACAGCACGTGTACAGTAATGTATAGGCAGTGTACAGTATAGTTCAGGATTTTGGTGGTTATCAATGATTATCTGTGCCAGTGGTGGAATGCATTTTTTTTTTTTAATGTTTATTGTACATGCAGCTTTTCTGTACTGTTTGCTTTGCTATTCTCTATTATGTAGTATTTACCCTAATGTAACAGGTAATGTACAGTGTGAGTTCCCATTACCCACATTTTCCTTATAAATACTGAATGACAAATGAACATAGATTTATCCAAGGCCTACTTGCAGTCTTTCATTGCAGTGTAATTACTCCCAGAAAGATTAGAATAAACATAATTTATCTAAAGCCTATTTTGGTCTTTATTTGGAGTGCAATTACTCCCAGAAATGTAAAAATAAATAAACACATCAGTTAGTAAATAGAGCATTTATTGAGAAAAAGAACCATTTAGACCTACCAGTATGTTATTGTGTATGAGTATACGGCCAAACAATGCTGTATATTTAACAATCTTTGTTCGGTAAAAGCCACAATGCCTTGGAAATTACTGAACAGCACGGTGTTGGGCTATAACATCAAGGGTTTGGTACCAGTTTCAGTAGTTAGTTATATCGAGGGTGCACTGTATTAGGAGAGGGCTGTTCACTGTGATAGTTGTACAGCAGTACAGGGCATTCATTTAGTACACAATAAACTGGGCAGCAAGGTGCACTATATCCTGCACAACATCTGTACACAAAAATATTGTACATGTATGTACAGTACCCTTGCATCCAACACGGTAATATTGTCATGCATAGGTCCCGTGTTGGACCAAAAACGTGTTGGACAAACAACAGAGCTTATGGGGAAAAATGAATTATGTCAGCAACCCTAGGAAAAGTCACCCTAAATACGTACCATATACCTTTACATATATTGGTACTACTGTAATTATAATAAATGGTGTTGTACTATGAATGATAACTTACCTTTTAGGATAGTGTTGGTGGGCTTGCTGGGAATGGAAGGTGGTATCCGAGGCTGTAGGTAGTCCTAATGGGTCCCCGGAGGATGGCTGCTGGCGTCACTAGCGGGTAATGGCTGCTGCTCCTCCTCAACCTCCCTCATAAATCCTGCGAAATCACACTCAGAATCACTGTCCTAATCCTCATCCATGGAAGATCCTGCTTCTGCCTGTCTTAGCACTCCGTAAGCCTGCACTGCTGCCAGGATTTTGTCTTGGTTTTTTATTATGGTCCTCATGCTGGCATCATTCATGTCGTAGGCCTTGGCGATGTCTACTTTCCTCTCCCTTTTCTTCTTCCTCTCAATGATTTCTAGCTTGGTGGCCTGAGGGAGGTGCCGCCGCTTCTTGGGGTTCTCAGAAGGCTTCCTAGGCATCGTGAGCTGGATAAAATGCAGTAGCAAGGGCAGAAAATGCAGCGAGAAAAAAGCACCTTCCAATGCAAATTATGCGACTGAGTGGCACTGTGGCGTGAGAAATTTAAACAAAACATCATGCGAGAGCAGAAGCATTTTTGATTGGGTGACATCACGATCACGTCACGATAGCGGGTGGGGGAGGCAGCTTGATCAGAAGTTTTGATTGGCTGTCAGCATCACAGGAACGTCCAGTATGACCGTGTTGGACCGGGGGTGATTTTGCTAGAGGCGAACTCTTCGGATTTTGCCCACTTCTCAGAGCTCTGTGCATGTTATGCTAATGCACCCATGTTACAGTAATTAAATTGTATTAAATCGTACTAATTTTTTGCTCTCCGTGCTAGACAAACACGTGTTGGACGTGAGGGTGCTGTACTGTTGGTCTTGCAACTTACCTTTTTTTTAATACATTTTATTATGGGATAATTGTGTTTAACCCGCCGCGTCCCGGAGACGTGAATTCACATCCTCACATGATGTGCACTCATATCTCGGAGACGTAAATTAACACGGCAACATTGCAAGGTCCCTAATTTGCACAATTTTCAATTTTCGCGAGTGATTTCATGAGTGATTTTTGGCACGTATACACGGGACACCTTCCTCTATTCCTCTACAAGATGCCAAGCAGGGACAATGCCTTACACCGCATAACCTCTCCTCCCCCCGCTGCACGCCATTGTCTCGGCAATTCACGTGTTACCAGTGACCTGGCCAATAAAGACATTCAGGGCCAGAGTGATTCCTCAATCGATGACAATGTGGAGGACAAAGTTTACATAGCATTAGAGGAAGAAACAGTCAGAAATGATGATCAGGTAATGTGGTAAAAAAAGGTCATGAATGGTGATGAGTTAGTGAGTGAAACAATGCATATAATGCCTATGTTACTGTTTGAAAACCTCTTGTACTACATATAAATTCGTACCAAGTAATTAAATAAATACTGTTTATGAGTGGATAAAATAGTTACCCTCCCATAGAACTCGTTTTCTTTGGTGCCAGCCTGTTAGAAAACCCAGTCAGGTAAGGAGGAACTCGTACCTGGATCGAGTATTTTAAACCTCAGGTGAGCGATTTCTCTATGAATTTTCGATGTTTCTCACCAAAAGTGGATGTTTGAGCCAAGAAAAAAAAAAGGTCCAAAAATGTCGGGACTGGGGCGTACCACTGCCCAGGAAACATCGGGATGGGGCGGGATATGGCTAGTGCACCACCTTGTAGTGAGAGTGTGTTTAAGTGTTTTTAATTTACTGGGGCAGGTCTAATGGAACACAATTTTTACAGTGCTTTTGATTCAAGATTTTCCTTTATATTTGTCTTCTAGGGGGGGGGGGAGGGCACTTTAACTGCAAGGTAGAGCACTGGCTGGGTGCTTAAATCACTAATGTCAAGCATGTCATGAAAAATATAAGGCAAAAATCAAGTAAGATGTGTCACCCTTGATAGCATTAGTACATGATATGTTTGCAGTGCACATTTTTCACCAACACAGTGTATTTTTTCACCCAAATTACCATGCTTTAGGAGATGTCCAGCGTAATAGGAACAGCTTACATACAAATAAATGCATATTATGAAGGCATGTAATTAGAGGGTATGATGGAACTAGGCAGAAAGGCAAGATATGATAAAGTTTTAATGGTTGTGAAA
The DNA here is from genome assembly GCF_032717465.1 of Coenobita brevimanus. NCBI lineage: Eukaryota > Metazoa > Arthropoda > Malacostraca > Decapoda > Coenobitidae > Coenobita > Coenobita brevimanus. Next base: position 20,656 of record NW_027642816.1, on the reverse strand, counting down.
GAAAAAGATGCGGGAATGTGTTGAAAGTATATTAATTCATTCATTCATCATACAGTCCAGTGTTGCCCCATGAGAGGGCTAGGCAAGTTGGTCCTGGCATTTAAGATGTGAATGACCAGCCTCTTTCATCCCTGAATGTAATTATGTGAGCAATAAACTCCAACCATCCTGTGGATATAAACCTGCACTGGCTCAGTCTGATGGGAGTGCCTTAATTACCCATTAAACCACCAGGCGCTATAATTTGGTTATATGGTTACCACCCAGTATAGTAAATGGTTTCCTGGTGTACAGGAAACCATTTGGCTTGTCACTCAGTGTAGGGTCACCCATGGACAGAAGGAAGAGGAATGGAAAGTACAACTACTGTATGTTGTTTTTGGGGTAGGATGTGATAATCATTTATGATGGCTGGATGACACCAATTGGTGGGAGGTGGGGCCCTTACCATCCACTCACTCGATGTAGTGCTGGTTTGGATGTCTGCCCTTTCCTCTCTTCCTTCCTTTCTCTTCTGTCTTTCTTTCCTTCATTCATTCCTCTTCCTTCTGCCTATGGTGACTTTACACTTCCTCTTCTGTTTTTCTTACCTTCATTCTTTCCTCCTTTTCCTGCCTATGGGTGACTTTACACTGAGTGACAAGCCAAATAGTTTCCTGTACACCAGGAAACCATTTACTATGCTGGGTGGTAACCATATAACCAAATTATGGCACCTGGTGGTTTAGTGGGTAATTAAGGCACTCCAGTCGGATTGAGCCAGTGAAGGTTTATATCCAATGGGTGGTTGGGGATTATTGCTCATGTAATGCCACTCAGGGATGAGTGAGGCTGGTCACTCTTATCTTCAATGTCAGAACCAACTTGCCTAGCCCAGGGTTCCTACACTCCTCATGGGGCAACATAGGATTGGATGATGGATGGATGGATGATGCCACCAATAGGTTTTCAGAGTGTGATTTACTATGACACAAGATGTGCTGTTCCTATATTATGATGGGACAGTCATTCACAATGGGATGGCATCACAAACAAGGATTCAGATTGTGATTTAAAAGACAGTGTCCATGTTAGGACAGGACAGTCCTTCACAATGGCTTGGTGTTAACTAATTATGCCCAGTCAAGAGGCTACATGCAGGGGTAGATTAATCACTAGGCTGAAAAACTCACAGCCAAGGCCCCCACCACTGAAAACAAAAAATAAAAAAAAAATCAAATAAATTGATATATAAATGATAACATTACAGTGACAGGCATCACACAAGACCTCATGATGGGGGCTGCTTCCCTGGGTAGGAGCCCCAATATCTGGTTTAGCCTACAACTGGTGGTCTCGCTACAGCCCCCAGAAAGTTAATGTGACCCTGATTACTTGGGCCTTATTCAAGGAGAGGATGTTAGTCCTCAGGACAGGGTCGAGCCATCCCACCCCATCCTGGAGTGGGATGGGTCGACCATCAGTGTCCTGGGATGGTACCAATGTGTCTGCTCTCAACAGGGTAAAAGAATTCCTGGTAAAAGGATGGGCTACTAATCTGAAGACTGGGAATGGTGACCCAAGATTAGGGCTGACCCAACAAAGGTGGTAAGGGTCACTGCTGTAAAGATCTGGGAGGAATGCCAAAGCTCTTAGTCCATCACAGGGCAGAAGCAATGTTCCTGCATCCATATCTACCCAAGGACACCCCTGAGGTGTTCACAGGCGAGGAGATAGAGGGAAGTTTAGAAAACCATCTTAGGGTAGCAGTGGCCAAGCATGGCAAAAATGAGACCGTGGTATCTATCGTGTGGTTAAGCCACGAGACAATGTTATCCACCCCATGTTTAAACCATTCAGGTCTCCAGGCTAGGATTGTGGCTGTATCAGTACGGGTCTCCTGGCCACGATTGTGGCTGTATCAGTATGGGTCTCATGGCCACGATTGTGGCTGTATCAGTATGGGTCTCATGGCCACGATTGTGGCTGTATCAGTATGGGTCTCAAGGCCACGATTGTGGCTGTATCAGTACGGGTCTCATGGCCACGATTGTGGCTGTATCAGTATGGGTCTCATGGCCACGATTGTGGCTGTATCAGTATGGGTCTCATGGCCACGATTGTGGCTGTATCAGTATGGGTCTCAAGGCCACGATTGTGGCTGTATCAGTACGGGTCTCATGGCCATGATTGTGGTTGTATCAGTATGGGTCTCATGGCCACGATTGTGGCTGTATCAGTATGGGTCTCATGGCCACGATTGTGGCTTGCCTATTTGGCTGCAACTCAAAACTGTGGCTGGTGAATGTTATCAGTAGTTCTCTCAATATTTTTTCATTTCCTGGGTATTACACAATCCAGTTGTGAAGAAATAAACACAGACTTATGATTTTGAGTTAGTAGGAGTGTTTCTCTGTCATTTTGTATACAGAAGTGCACTGGCTTGAGACACCACACACCACTTGCTGTGCAGCTTCCCATGGTTATTGTGGCTCTTGTATGCTAAGTAAAGCCCAAATATTTTGTGGACAGATGAGTATTAGTTCCTTATGCATGAATATTGTGTGTCTTTCTAAATTTACAAACCTTGATTTTTGGGTCAAAAATGTGGTTTCTCAGGCTGGACCTATTTGTGGCCAGAAAGGGTTAAGCCACATGATGGTGCTATCCAGCCCGTGGTTAAGCCACATGATGGTGCTATCCATACTGTGGTTAAGCCACATCATGGTGCTGTGGTTAAGCCACATGATGGTGCTGTCCAGCCTGTGGTTAAGCCACATGATGGTGCTATCCAGCCTGTGGTTAAGCCACATCATGGTGCTGTGGTTAAGCCACATGATGGTGCTATCCAGCCTGTGGTTAAGCCACATGATGGTGCTATCCAGCCTGTGGTTAAGCACATAATGGTGCTATCCAGCCTGTGGTTAAGCCACATGATGGTGCTATCCAGCCTGTGGTTAAGCCACATGATGGTGCTATCCAGCCTGTGGTTAAGCCACGTGATTGTGCTATCCAGCCTGTGGTTAAGCCATATGATGGTGCTATCCAGCCTGTGGTTAAACCACATGATGGTGCTGTAGTTAAGCCACATGATGGTGCTGTGGTTAAGCCACATGATGGTGCTGTGGTTAAGCCACATAATGGTGCTATCCAGCCTGTGGTTAAGCACATAATGGTGCTATCCATCCTGTGGGTAAACCACATGATGGTGCTGTGGTTAAGCCACATGATGGTGCTGTGGTTAAGCCACATGATGGTGCTGCGGTTAAGCCACATGATGGTGCTATCCATCCTGTGGTTAAGCCACATGATGGTGCTGCGGTTAAGCCACATGATCGTGCTGTGGTTAAGCCACATGATGGTGCTATCCATCCTGTGGTTAAGCCACATGATGGTGCTATCCATCCTGTGGTTAAGCCACATGATGGTGCTATCCATCCTGTGGTTAAGCCACATGATGGTGCTATCCAGCCTGTGGTTAAGCCACATGATGGTGCTATCCAGCCTGTGGTTAAGCCACATGATGGTGCTATCCAGCCTGTGGTTAAGCCACATGATGGTGCTATCCAGCCTGTGGTTAAGCCATGGTCACATGGATATATATATTCAGTTAATAACAGAGAAGCAATAACAAGAGCAATGAATTTCGAAAAGGTGATCACATGCGTAGTCCTGTGCACACAAGGAAAAAAAAAAAGGCAAATATTTCCAGATGAATGCAAGACAATGGTGGTTTTCTCTGTTGAGTTTTACTAATGCAGGCATCAGTGTGAAAAGAAAGAAGTGATGAACAACCAGGATGCTGCGAATCTGGCAATGTTCATGATAAAAGAAGTGGAATATGAGTAGAAAATATTTGTGGATATGTAAGTAGCTTGGCAGAAAGAGAAGTGAGAGCATTTGTTATAAATTGGTCAGAGAACTAAGTTTGGATGAGCCAGAAACCATGAGGCTGTGGATATGACTTAGTAAAACCAAACAGCTTCATGTGTTGTCTTGTTTCTCGTATTATTGACAAGTAGGATACCAAAGTGGGGAAGTCTGTGTCAGTGAGTGGGCAGCAGGCTAGGATGTAAGCAGTAGCTGGTGAAACCAACATCCAGTGTATATTCCCTGCATGCTTTTCAAATTATTTGTGTATTTCATCTATAATAATATTATTATATTATGTGATGATACAGCACAAAAATTAGCATTACAATTTGTGTAATGAACAGGACACCAGCAAACTAGAGCATTTGACTGTAGTTAAGGCCTCTTCTGTCTGTACTCATTGATAGATAATGGAGCAGATCTTGATCTGGTTCAGATTTGAATCCAGGTTTTGCTCCTCTAGTTTATGATAAAAGAACAATAGCTGGTTGTAAGGCTGATTTTACCTGTGATGGTTTTCCATGGCTCTGCATGGCCCTGCTTACCATGGATAGTGATGATGATAAATTAAATTGCACTACCAATATTTCTGCTGTGTACAGTTTTATGGCAGATATGAGGTAAATGCCATATATAGTATGTATGCCTGGGTGGAAGCTCAGAGGGGTAATCATCAAGGAGACACAAAATCATCTTGTTTTGCCCCCCTCCCCTTCTCCTTATATTACACTGATTTTTATTTTCTTTTTTCCATGAGTGCATTTTTAAGTTTCAGTGGAGGCCATCTTGTGCGCGAGACAGATGGACACCGTCTAATACTATTTTGGCACAAATTTTCCCTCATCAGTAGTGATTTGCCCAAACCCAGCCCAGTGATTGTAACATACCCTCGTCAACTGTGGCCTGCCCATACCCTACCTAACCTAAATTTTTGTGACCTAACCTAATTTATCCAGGCCTGGCCTATTTTAATCTAACCTTGACCATAACTTACCTAATTTTGCCTAATGCTACCTAACCTAACCCTGATCATACCTAATTTAATTTTTGCCAGTCCTACCTAACCTAGCCTATATTAATCTAACCCTGACCACACCTAACCTAATTTTGCCTAATGCTACCTAATCTAACCTATTATAACCTAACCTTAACTGAACCATATAGCATTTATCTTGTCCTAACAACTTTCTGTAATCTAACTTTAATAATCCTAACATCCTGGTTTTGGCATGTATCAATTTGTGATGCCATTCTAATGCGGCACAGAAGGCTGGTCCATTTGTCCCCCTGTTGTGTCAGTGGGATTAGCTTAGTGGTTTATATGTGTAGGTGTGAGGAACCCTCCAGAAGTCAAGCATTATGCGGTAGGATTAAGTTGATGGTTTATATCTGGAGATGAGGAACATTCTAGAAATTAAGTGTTATGCCATAGGATTAGGCCGAAGTTTTATGTCTGGAACTGTGAGGAACATTTTAGAAAATGGACATGTCTTACCTTGGGAATTTGTTTTTGTCGTGACTGTTATTGTGTATTATAGATTTAAGTGGATTATTATGTGGTACAATGTGAGTTCCCTCCCAGGCTCTAGAATATCCTGTGTTGTTTTAGAGATGGAGTCAGTTTGGGGGGGGGGGATAATGTAAAGCCTCCTAGTTTGGTTTGTGTGTGGCGGCCAACAGAGAGCAGTTCAGGGTGATGAGTAGTCAGTCAGACAATGAGTGTTAATCAGTGAAAGACAGAGTAGCCAGTATATGAACAGATAATGATTGAGTATTAGGGAGTAATGATGAAGGTAGCATGAGAGAGAGAAAAGCCACAGTATTTAGCCAGTATACCTCACCTAAGCCAGGAAGGAATAAAACCCAAAAATGTTTAGTGGCTTTTGATCATGTCCGGTTTGTGTACTCATTGTTCTAAATATATCAACAAACTCTGCAGTGCAACACATTGGCGTCAGGAGTGGCATATGTTTTGAGAGAGAGCATAGACAGGTTGCCAAAACAGTGGATATATCTCTGGCAAATATACTTGCAGTGTTAGCAGCACAGAAAGAACAAAAGAAATACTTGCAGTGTTAGCAGCACAGCATGAAGAAAAGAAACATATACTAGCGGTGTTGAGAGAACATCATGAAGAACAAAGAACTTCAACCCTGTTACACACGTCCTGACTTTATCCTCCACTATACAGGACACCTCTTGCCTCACCTCTCTTACCTGGCCGCTTATTCTCTCTACCTTACTGTTTGCCACCTCTTGTTGCTTCAGTTTCATCTCCTCACACAGCTGGTGAAGGTGCTGTCTGCCCACTCATCTCCTCACACAGCTGGTGAAGGTGCTGTGTGCCCACTCATCTCCTCACACAGCTGGTGAAGGTGCTGTCTGCCCACTCATCTCCTCACACAGCTGGTGAAGGTGCTGTCTGCCCACTCATCTCCTCACACAGCTGGTGAAGGTGCTGTCTGCCCACTCATCTCACACAGCTGGTGAAGGTGCTGTCTGTCCACTCATCTCCTCACACAGCTGGTGAAGGTGCTGTCTGCCCACTCATCTCCTCACACAGCTGGTGAAGGTCCTGTCTGCCCACTCACCGGTTCCTCTACTTCTGCATAGTGTTCTGCTGGAGCTTCTTTCTGTTCTTCTTGATATTTCTTTTGTTCTTGATAAATTTCTTTGTTCTAGATATTTAGTGTGTTCTTGCTGTGCTTCTAGATATTTAGTGTGTTCTTGCTGTGCTTCTAGATAGTTACTGTGTTCTTGCTGTGCTTCTAGATATTTAGTGTGTTCTTGCTGTGCTTCTAGATATTTAGTGTGTTCTTGCTGTGCTTCTAGATATTTAGTGTGTTCTTGCTGTGCTTCTAGATATTTACTGTGTTCTTGCTGTCTATCTATCTATTGTCAGACGCCTCCATCCCGTTTGGGGTGGCCACAAACAAATCGCCTCCAAGTCGCCCTGTCCCTCGCCATTTCACTGCCCTGCTCCCAACTCACACCCCCCTCTCTAATATACCTCTCCACCCCATCCCTTTATCTCATCCTCGGCCTCCCCCTCCCTCTTCCCCCCTCCACCTCACTCACATACACTCTCTTCGTCAGTCTTTCACCCTCCATCCTCTCCTATCACAACCTTCTTTCTGATCGTCAGTATGGGTTCCGTCAGGGACGCTCCACAGGCGACCTTCTCACCTACCTTTCAGACTCCTGGTCATCCTCCTTTCGGGACTTTGGCAAAAGCTTTGCCATTGCACTTGACATCTCAAAGGCTTTCGATCGAGTCTGGCATAAATCTTTAATTTCCAAACTGCTCTCTTACGGTTTCTATCCTTCTTTCTGTGCCTTCATCTCTAGCTTCCTTTTTGGTCGTTCTATAGCCGCTGTTGTAGACGGCTATCGTTCATCTCCTAGATCTATTAACAGTGGCGTTCCTCAGGGCTCTGTCCTATCACCAATTCTCTTCCTTTTATTCATCAATGACCTTCTAAGCTGTACATCTAACACTATCCACTCATACACTGATGACTCCACCCTTCTCCTTTCCATTCGATCCACACAACGTCCATCTCAGCAGTTACTTCAACAGGCAAGGGATGAGGCTATGGCACACCTTATGTCTGACTTGGCTCGTATCTCTGACTGGGGTAAAATAATCTGGTAGTTTTTAATGCATCAAAGACTCAGTTTTTTGCACCTATCAACCCGACAAAATCTTCCACAGGTATACCCACTTATGTTTAATAATACTCAACTTAATCCTGCATCATCCTTGAACATCCTTGAGGTTTCATTTACTCGGGACTTATCTTGGAAAGATCATATTACATCTCGTAAAATCTGCTTCCAAGCGATTAGGTGTGCTAAGCCGACTCCGTTCCTTCTTTGCCCCTGCACAATTGTTGACTCTATACAGGGGTTTTATCCGCCCCAGTGTGGAGTACAACTCTCATGTGTGGGGAGGCTCCCCACATACAGCTCTTCTCAATAGGGTGGAGTCAAAGGCTTTCCATCTCATTAACTCTCCCCCTCTTACTGACTCCCTTCAACCTCTGTCTCTTCGCCGCAATGTTGCATCTTTATCTCTTTTCTATCGCTACTTCAATGGTCACTGTTCCTCTGAACTGTCTGCATGCATTCCTCCACTTCTACAACGGGCACGTAACACCCGTCTAGCAGCAAACTCTCACCCCTTTTCTGTCCAACTCTTTAATGCAAGAGTTAACCGTTACTCCCAGTCCTTCATTTATGCAACAGGTCAACTCTGGAACTGTCTCCCTCTGTCTGTATTTCCTGCTTCCTATGATCTCCAGTCTTTCAAACGCAGTGTGTCCAGGCATCTCGAAATGAATGGATCTTGAATATGGCTCTCTCTTGTATTTTGTTTTTCTCTTGGAAGGAACAGTTTTGCGGGCTCATGGCCTTTGGTTCCTTCTTCTTCACATAAAAAAAAAACACCTCAGTGTGTTCCTCATAACGCTTCCTATCACATCCACATCAACACCACAACGCTCCTTTATATCCTCATTTGTCAGCCTGTCTCTCCATGTGACTCCACAGGCTCCTCTTAAATAACTCATTTCCACTGCTCTCACTCTTGACTTGTGTCCTTCCAACAACGTCCAAGCTTCACTTCCATACATTAGAGTTGGTATCACAATACTGTCATGTAGTAACTTTTTCACTTCCATGCTCACTTCCCTGTTTCTTATCACTACTTTCAAAGAACCAGAAACCTTTCTTCCCTGCTGTACCCTTTCAAGCACTTCACACTCTAAACCTCCATCCTTATTCATCACACTACCCAAGTACTTAAACGTACTCACATTTTCCAATTCCTCACCATCCAACCTCGCTGTACATTCACTGACTTCACCTCTCTCAAAGACCATCACTTTACTCTTCCCTACATTCACCTTTAGATTCTGTTTCTTACACACTCTCCTAAACTCATCCACCAAGCCTTGCAGCTCCCCTTCGTCTTCACTCAACAACACAGTATCATCTGCAAACAACAGTACAGGGAGTTTCCAAACACTATCCTCTCTCACCAGGGCCACTCCAACATCCACTACCCCACCTTGTACCTCTTTTTTACCCCATCCATGTATAGATTGAACAACCATGGAGACATGACACATCCCTGTTTCAACCCAACTTTCAAAGAGAAAAATTCACTTAGTTCACCATCCACACGCACTGCAGCCTTTGCACCATCGTACATACTCTTCACAGCATTCAACAACTTCCCATCTACTCCATATATTCTTAACACTTTCCACAATCCTTGTCTATCCACCCTGTCATATGCTTTCTCCAAATCCATGAAAGGCGCATACAACTTCTTTCCCTTCTCTAGAAACTTTTCCACTAAAGATCTAAGAATGAATATCTGATCTACACAACCTCTTCCCTTCCTAAAGCCTCCCTGTTCTTCTCCAACTAATTTCTCTGTTCTTTCTCTAACTCTGTCAATAAGTATCCTACCATACACTTTTCCTATTATACTAAGAAGACAAATGCCCCTATGATTACCACACACTTCTTTTTCCCCTTTTCCTTTGTACAAGGGAATAATTATACCTGACTCTTAATCCTCCGGGACTCTACCTTCCTCCCAGGCCAACCTGCACATCTTCCACATCCATTCTACTACTATCTCTCCTCCATGCTTCAGCATTTCACCACACACTCCATCAATTCCTGAGGCTTTCCCCAATTTAACTTTCTTCATTGCTTCCACAACTTCTATCCTACTGATTTCTTCCTGTCTTCCTCACCTCCTCCTTCTCCCAGCCATTCCCCAGCCACTTATACTCGCATTACTTCCATCCTCTATGTTCAACAATTCCTTAAAGTGTTCTCTCCATCTGCTCACTTTTTCTCCCTTCTCCACCAGTAATCTACCATTTTTATCTTTCACTCCCCTGCTAACTTCACTTCCACCCTGTCTTACTCTTTTCACCTCTTTCCAGAACATTTTCTTACAGTCCCTCCACTTTCCACTCAAATTCCCTTCCAAATTCCTCATACACACACTTCTTTCTCTTACTAATCTTTTTCACCTCTTTCTTTCTACATATAACTCTCTCTTCCGCTTCTCAACTTCTTCCACGCCCCTATTTCTCATCCATTCATTGTATGCTTTCTTCTTTTGTGTCACAGCCTGTTTCACCTCTTCAGTCCACCACGCTGTTCCTTGCACCCCCCTCTGTCTTCTCTTCCTTCCACACACCACATCACATGCTGCACATATTTCTTCTGTAAATATCCTACACACACCTTCCACGTCTCCCATCTGCTTCAATTCATATTTGCCCAATCGTTCCTCCACTTCTCTCTTATACTCTGTCTTTTTCTCATCCTCTTGTAACCTTTCCACTCTCCTTGCAACTACTACTTCCTCTCGTCTTTCCCTTCTTCTATTCCTCCATCTTACTTGAATCCTAATTCTGGCCACCACCAAGTAGTGGTCAGAAAGTCCACTCCCCCAACCTCTATAAGCTCTTGCATCCATTACACATCTTCGCATCCTTTCATCCACACACACATAATCAATCATTGCCTTCCTTTCATTCAGTTCACCACCCACCCTTCTTATCACTCGCCATGTATACCTGTGGATCATTTTATGCCTGAAGAGGGTATTGGCTATCACCAACCCCCTCCCAGCACAAATGTCCACTAATGCACTCCCATTCTGATCTATCTCAGCAGGCACACCCCACTCACCAACTATTCCATCCACCTTCACATTCCCAACTTTACCATTCATATCACTGATCAAAAACACTCTCTCATTCCTTCCAAACTTTTCCATGCACACTTCTACATTTGTCTAGAACTCTTCTCTCACTCTTCTAGCATGATCTTGCGTTGGCGCATACACACACACAATCGCCCACATTTGTATTCCAACTTTCAACTTTACCCACACAATCCTTGACCCAACTGATCCATACTGTCTTATGCTCTTCTTCCATCTTTTACTCACAACTATACATACTCCTTCCTTTGCCCTCTCATTCTCACCTACTCCTGCACATATACCCCATCCATACTCCCATTCTCTCACACTTTCTCCTCTCCATTTTGTTTCAGTTATTCCACATACATCCACTTTCGCACCCTCAAGCACCTGGACAATCTCTCTCTCTTTCACCTCATTATTCGCTGCTCTTGCATTCCATGTACCCATTACCAAGTCCTTTGTCCGGTCCTGGGTCGTCATCGTTTGGTCAGTCCTTGTCCGAGGCTTCTTGTTTGTTTTTTAGTTAGTTGTTTTCCGGGGAGAGGCACTAACCGTCCGCCAACCCTTTTAGTCGCCTTTTACGACAAGCAGGGATACTGGGGGAGTATTCTTGAAAAACCACCCCTAGATATGTACTGTGTTCTTGCTGTGCTTCTAGATATTTACTGTGTTCTTGCTGTGCTTCTAGATAGTTACTGTGTTCTTGCTGTGCTTCTAGATATTTACTGTGTTCTTGCTGTGCTTCTAGATAGTTACTGTGTTCTTGCTGTGCTTCTAGATATTTACTGTGTTCTTGCTGTGCTTCTAGATAGTTACTGTGTTCTTGCTGTGCTTCTAGATATTTACTGTGTTCTTGCTGTGCTTCTAGATATTTACTGTGTTCTTGCTGTGCTTCTAGATAGTTACTGTGTTCTTTCTGTGCTTCTAGATATTTACTGTGTTCTTGCTGTGCTTCTAGATATTTACTGTGTTCTTGCTGTGCTTCTAGATAGTTACTGTGTTCTTTCTGTGCTTCTAGATATTTACTGTGTTCTTGCTGTGCTTCTAGATATTTAGTGTGTTCTTGCTGTGCTTCTAGATAGTTACTGTGTTCTTGCTGTGCTTCTAGATATTTACTGTGTTCTTGCTGTGCTTCTAGATAGTTACTGTGTTCTTCCTGTGTTTCTAGATATTTATTTTGTTATTAATTTCTTTTATTATTATTGCTCTGATTCTTGATATTTTTGTTCAGATTTTTTTTCATTCTTCATTATATTTCTTGGTGGTAGGTGGTGGTGACCACCATCCACTCACTTGATGTAGTGCTGCCTACTTCTTCCATCACCTTTATCATTCATTTTCTGTGTCTGCCCTCCTCTCTTCCTATTTCTCCCATCTTTCCTGCCATGTTTTATTATTATTCTTTCCCATTCAGGTGACCTTACATTGAGTGACAACGCTAATGGTTTCTTGTAAGCCAGGAAACCATTTACGACGTCATGTGGTAACTGTATGACCATCCCACATGTGTTCCCTACGTGTCAACAAGTGGGTTGGTGGAGGTTAGTGGCCCTCCCTTTAGAACTACTAAACGACAAACGGTCACCCTTTGCGGGTTCATGGCAGCTGGCTATAGATCATTTTGTTTCATTTATGAAGACCCCAACATGCTTGCATGCTTCAGCCTTGGTCATCTGATGGCGGTTCTCTATGCTGCCACTGCTCGATCTCTGGCAGCCTCCCCATTCAGTCCCTTATCCCTGAGGTCACACTTTATGATATCCCAGGTCTGCTTTTCACAACCCTACCCCACATAACAGTTCTCACTTCCTGCATCCCATCCTCTCCACATGCCCAAACCATCTCCAATCTACCTCTCCCTCATCACAACGTCAATACATTCCAGCCCCATCCTTCCTCTTTACTTATCCACATCTATAAACTTATCCCCCACAAGCCTCGCATTTCAAGAACACATTTTCTGTACATCCATTGAATCATTGTCATTTCTGTACCTTTGAGCCTGTGAACATCCTCTTCCCCTTACTGCCCAGGTCTCACTACCATACAACATTACACTCCTAACACCGGCCAGACACAAAGATCCCTTAGCTCAGAGGGAGAGCCATCTCAATGTCCCAGGAGGAGACAACAAGCTCCATGAACTTCTTCCAACCACCTGTTCACTCTAGACACAGAAGCCCTAGCTCCAGCCTCCCATTTACCTTCAGCACATAACATGTCTCTCCCAAAGTCACAAAACTTATCTTTACACTTCGAAAGACTCACCATGCAGTCCTTTCACACCTGGCAATCTCCACCTGCTCTCCCTGACACACCCCACACATGAAATCAGCATCATCTTGCAGTCTACCTGTAATACCACCTACATCTCTTATGCACCCACTTATCCCCACAAACACTGCACAAGATGGAATTACTTCCCACGCCCTTCACATGACAAATCGCACATGTAGCCACTTTTCCCTCTTCTTGTGACAGTACCACCACCAACCCTAGGTAACATCACTTTTTGTTTTACTCTGGCATTTACTCTCAAGCCCTTGTGCCCCCATACATCATCTCCTCCCTATTCCTAAATCTTTCCTCCACCCCTCCCATTCATTCTCAGCAACCAACACCAAATCATCAGGCATACAACATCTCCCACGTGAGTCCTGTCTGAAGTCAAGTGAGAGTGCACTTCAGTTACCATGATAAACAACATGGGACTCAAGACTGACCCCTGATGCACACCAATGTTCCACGGAAAACTCATCATTCAAATCTCTCGATTCACTCTTACACACTGGGTGTGAGGCACCCACATACATAACCATAACCACCCTAACTTTCAGCCACTCCTCCAAACCAAGCTTTTCTCATTGCCCACTTCCACCACCCTTCTAGGGACTTTCTGTCACAGGCCTTCTCCAAGTCAAACAAAATACAGTTCTCTTTTCTTTCCTATATATTCTTTTCTTCTGGAAAGCTGTCGAACAATGAACACGGCACATACTGGTCCCTGTGCCTGGTATAAATCTAAACTGCATAACATCAATATTCACTCTTTCCTCTCTAAAATCATACCTTCTAGAACTCTCTCCAAGTTACTTCATGATTATCTGGTCCAAATAAATCCAAAGCTTTATACCTGTATAATTTCCTCTTTCTAGGGCATCACCCTTCCCCCTGTGCACATATTACTTTTCTACACGTTCTCCAGCCATCACATCTTTGGACAACACTTTCTACCTGTGTATTCTATCTATTGCCATCACGTAAGTGAGTGGCCACAAACAAATTGACTCCATGTCATCCTGTCCCTCACCATTTCACTGCCCTTACCCCACAGCTTAGAGGTGCCAAAGAGTAGGAAGAGTTTGGCCAACTCTGTTTCAGACCTCACCCTCGCTTGAGGTCACCAGTAATTGGCCGAGAACCGGATTCACGTGACATATGGGCACCATATTGCATCCTCACCTCACCTCCTCAGTTTCCCTGACTGCCATAAGAAAGCACAGAGATCCAAGTTCTGGACGCTACACTTTCTATGGCCATATCCACCTCCTATATGCCTATAACTGACCCCGAGATGGTATACTGTGCAGCCTGGCGATGTTCTAACCTCACAGGCATGGAGTAAGCTGATACTGCACAGGTTTCCTAGAGATCCCCACAAGCACAAAAGAATGGGAAAATAAAGTCACGGAAAGACTGGACACCACACAGTTCCTATTAGTGTTGTGTGAGTATGTCTATTCTCATTCTGTCTCTAATCTTTTTGTTCATCCATCTACGTATCTGTCTCTTACGATTCCTACGGTATCTTTTCTAACTATTACTGTTGATTGAGACGTACTAAACTTATTAAATAGTTAGGCTGATAGGGTTTGCTTATTTGTTTTCAGTTCGGTTTGATGTAAACAAAAGAAATGTATACCTGTGTGTGGATATATATACCTGTAGGAATCGTAAGAGACAGATGCGTAGATGGATGACCAAAAAGATTAGAGAGAATGAGAACAGACATACTCACACAACACTCAATAGGAATTGCTTTGTGTGGTGTCCAGTCTTTCCGACTTGGGCTTTATTTCCCATTCTTTTCAATATGACATTAGGAAGAGAAATTGCAGAGGAGATTCTTCACTGTAAAAGGCTTCATATCTACAGCCTAAAAACAACAAAACATTGGCAAAAGTGAGGGAAAAAATCAACGCTGTAAGTCTGGAAGCTAAAGCATGGCTATAAGATTAAGCGCTTGCAAAGAAGTATAAGTCAAACCTCTTCAACGTATTACACTGTTTTAAGGCTGTAGGTTATAATATGTCTTGCATATAAATATTTTTACTCTGTACATGGATAAGTGTATTAATAAAGCTGTATTAATAAAGTGGTGGGAAAGAAAATGTAAACATTCAAGGACCTAGCAGCTTTTATACAAGATTTTCAAGCTAAAACAAAGGTATTCGTACTTGCTGCTAAGTGGGTTTAGGGCAGGCCTTGCTTGGGTTTTCATTTTCTTTCCTCCTGTTGTTATACATTAAAAACGTACTATCATAATCATCAGCCATATATGTATGTATATATATTTATATCTATCTACCCATCTCTCTGTGTCTATCTATCTGTATATTTATACATGTATATTTATCTACATATATAAAAGACCTGTCCCGAAACAAAGGCTAGGGGGTTGATACTTGTACTTTTAGTATTGTTTTCATATGCCTGGTCGGTGACGTTTAGATGAAAGATGGTGCCCAGTACAGCGGTTGGCCAAACTCTTCCTACTCTATGGCGCTGCTCCAGCTCACACACCCCTCTCTAATACACCTTACCATTCCATCCCTCCATCTCATCCTCGGCCTACCCCTCCCTTTTCCCCCTCCACCTCACTGACATTCACTCTCTTCGTCAGTCTCTCGCTCTCCATCCTCTCCACATGGCCAAACCACCTCAGTGTATTTCTCCTAACGCTTTCTATCACATCCGCATCCACACCACAACGCTCCTGTACTTCCTCATTTGTCAAGCCTGTCTCTCAAATAACTCATATCCACTGTTGTCATTCTTGACTTATGGCCTTCCAACAAGGTCCAAGCTCCACTTCCATACCTTAGAGTTGGAATCACAATACTGTCATGCAGCGACCTTTTTACTTCCATTCTCACTTCCCTGTTCCTTATCACGGCTTTCAAGGAACTTCCTTGTTATACCCTTTAAAGCACTTCACCCTCTAAACTTCCATCCCTTGTCATCACACTACCCAAGTACTTAAATGCACTCACATTTTCCATTTCCTCATCATCCAACCTCAATGTATTGTACATTCACTGGCTTCACTTCTCTCGAAGACCATCACTTTACTCTTCCCTACATTCACCTTTTAGATTCCGTTTTTTACACACTCTCCCAAACTCATCCACCAAGCCTTGCAGCTCCCTTTCGTCTTCACTTAACACAGTATCATCTGCAAACAACAGTACAGGGAGTTTCCAAACACTGCCCTCTCTCATTAGGGCCACTCAAGGATGCACTGCCCTACTTTGTATCTCTTATAACCCCATCCATGTACAGATTGAACAACCATGGGGACATGACACATTCCTGTTTCAAACCAACATTCAGATAGAAATTTCACTCAGTTCACCATCCACATGCACTGCAGCCTTAGCTCCCTCATACATATCTTCACGGCATTCAGCAACTTCCCATCTACTCCATATATTCTTAATACTTTCCAACATCCTTGTCTATCCACCCTGTCATATGCTTTCTTCAAATCCCTGAAGCCACATACAAGTTCTTTTCCTTCTCTAGAAACCTTTCCACTAAAGATCTAAGAATAAATATCTGATCTACACAACCTCTTCCCTTCCTAAAACCTCCCTGTTCTTCTCCAACTAATTCCTCTGTTCTTTTTCCCTAACCCTGTCAATAAGTATCCCTACCATGGATGTTCTATTACACTAAGAAGACAAAATGCCCCATGATTACTACACACACCTTTTTCTCCCTTTTCCCTTTTCCTTGTCAAGTAGGTATGTTCCACTCTCACTCCATCATTCTTCCTCTGCAGACAAAATCAGTCAGATCATTCTTCTTCACTAAGTAATACTGAACACATAATCACTTTTTGCATATCATTCTTTGTAGTGTTGACAATATATTCATATACTTGCACTTGTCTGTAAGCAATATCATTCACACATTGTGTCATTCTCCTGTACACAGAGACTCTCTCTCTATTCTTATTCTGCTGACAGTTTTTACACATCATTCTTATAGCGCTGATGAGAATATAATCAATCTTGGCTTGAAATATGCATGGTTTCCTGTACACCAGGAAACCATTTACTATGCTGGGTGGTAACCATATAACCAAATTTTGGCGCGTGGTGGTTTAGTGGGTAATTATGGCGCTCCAATGGGATTGAGCTGGTGCAGGTTTATATACAAAGGGGTGGCTCGGGTTTATTGCTCACATAATGCCACTCAGGGATTAGTGAGGCTGGTCATTCTCATCTTAAATATCAGGACCAACCTACCTAGCCCCAGGCTCCAACACTGCACATGTGGCAACGCAGGATTAGATGATGATGATCATGATGATGATTATGATATACTGTATTAATATTCAGTAGACAATATCAAAACCAATCATTTTTCATCTCTAGACATATTATTTCACAATCAGTATTCCTTAGACCAATTCACAGCCAGTCCTTCATGTTGTGAGGGCAAATACACTTACTTTATCAGTATTGCTGTATACACTAATTCACTCACATCACCATACTCATCATGCACACAGTATCACATCAATCATTCATCATCATCACCATCATCATCATCACCATCATCATCATCATCACCATCATCACCATCATCATCATCATCATCATCATCATCATCATCATCATCATCACCACCACCATCTTCATCATCATCATCACCACCACCATCTTCATCATCATCATCACCACCACCATCTTCATCATCATCATCACCACCACCATCTTCATCATCATCATCACCACCACCATCTTCATCATCATCATCACCACCACCATCTTCATCATCATCATCACCACCACCATCTTCATCATCATCATCACCACCACCATCTTCATCATCACCATCACCATCTTCATCATCATTGTCATCATCACCATCATCATCATCATCGTCATCATCACCAGATTCACCATCTTCATCATCATCATCACCATCACCATCATGATGATGATGATGATGGTTGTGGTGGTGGTCATCATCAGTTGTTTCAATCTTACCACCCTTTGCATGCCGTTTTATTTTTAGTATTACTGTATTATGGAAACCATTTACTACGCTGGGTGGTAACCATATAACCAAATTATTACACCTGGTGGTTTAGTGGGTAATTAAGGCACTCCAGTCATATTGAGCCGGTGAAGGTTTATATCCAAGGGATGGTTGGGGTTTATTGCTCATGTAATGCCACTCAGGGATGAGTGAGGCTGGTCACTCTAATCTTAAATGTCAAGACCAACTTGCCTAGCCCCGGTCTCCCACGCGCCCCATTGGGAAACACTGTATTAGATGATGAATGACTGATTACTACTGTCATTATTATTATTATTATTATTATTATTATTATTATTATACTTTATTATTACTATTATTATCATTATTATTATTATTATTATTATTACAGTGTTATTATTATTATTATTATTATTATTATTATTATTATTATTAGTGGTAGGTGGGGGCTCTCACCATCCACTCACTCTATGTAATGCTGCTCTCGGGTGACTGCCCTTTCCTCTCCTTCCTTCCTTTCCTTTCGTCCTCCTCTGTCTTTTTTCCTTCATTCTTTCCTCTTCCTCATTCCTACAGGTGACTTTACACTCCCTCTTCTGTCTTTCTTTCCTTCATTCTTTCCTCTTCCTTCTGCCTACAGGTGACTTTACACTCCCTCTTCTGTCTTTCTTTCCTTCATTCTTTCCTCTTCCTTCTGCCTACGGGTGACTTTACACTCCCTCTTCTGTCTTTCTTTCCTTCATTCTTTCCTCTTCCTTCTGCCTACGGGTGACTTTACACTCCCTCTTCTGTCTTTCTTTCCTTCATTCTTTCCTCTTCCTTCTGCCTACAGGTGACTTTACACTCCCTCTTCTGTCTTTCTTTCCTTCATTCTTTCCTCTTCCTTCTGCCTACAGGTGACTTTACACTCCCTCTTCTGTCTTTCTTTCCTTCATTCTTTCCTCTTCCTTCTGCCTACGGGTGACTTTACACTCCCTCTTCTGTCTTTCTTTCCTTCATTCTTTCCTCTTCCTTCTGCCTACGGGTGACTTTACACTCCCTCTTCTGTCTTTCTTTCCTTCATTCTTTCCTCTTCCTTCTGCCTACGGGTGACTTTACACTCCCTCTTCTGTCTTTCTTTCCTTCATTCTTTCCTCTTCCTTCTGCCTACAGGTGACTTTACACTCCCTCTTCTGTCTTTCTTTCCTTCACTTTTTCCTCTTCCTTCTGTCTGTGGGTGACTTTACACTCAATCTTCTGCCTTTCCTTCATTCTTTCCTCTTCCTTCTGCCTGGGTATACACTCCCTCTTCTGTCTTTCTTTCCTTCATTCTTTCCTCTTCCTTCTGCCTACGGGTGACTTTACACTCCCTCTTCTGTCTTTCCTTCATTCTTTCCTCTTCCTTCTGCCTACGGGTGACTTTACACTCCCTCTTCTGTCTTTCTTTTCTTCATTTTTTCCTCTTCCTTCTACCTATGGGCAACTCTACACTGAGTGACAAGTCAATTGGTTTCCTGTACACCAGGAAACCATTTACTACGCTGGGTGATAATCATATATCCAAATTTTGGCGCCTGGTGGTTTAGTGGGTAATTAAGGCGCTCCAATCGGACTGAGCCTGTGTACTTTTATATCCAAGGGATGGTTGGGTTTTATTGCTCACATAATGCCACTCATGGATGAGTGAGGTTGGTCACTCTCATCTTAAATGTCAGGACCAACTTGCCCAGCCCCGGGCTCCTACGCTTCTCGTGGGGCGACACTAGATAAGATGATGACGATGATGATGGTAGTGGTGGTGGTGGGTTCAGGCGGCAGTGCAGCAGGTCATGCTTGTCACTGTAGTATTGTTTATATAACTGTACACACTGTCAGCCACACATGCAGTTACTCCAGCACATCTCCACAGGCATTTTTCACTACAGATACTCCAGCACATCTCCACAGGCATTTTTCACTACAGTCAAAATCTCCACAGGCTTAACACCTTTTTTTCACTGTATGAGTGGATGGGGAGCGAGAGACTAACGAAGAGAGTGTATGTGAGCGAGATGAACGGGGATAGAGGGAGGGGGAAGCCGAGGATGAGATGGAGGGATGGAGTGGAGAGGTACATGAGAGAGGAGGGGTGTGAGCTGGGAGCAGGGCAATGTTTTGCTGAGGACAGGGCGACATGGAGGCGATTTGTTTGTGGCCACCCCTTACGGGATTAAGACATCTGGCAATAGATAGATAGACTGACAGACAGAGTGGGGTCAGATCAGTTTATCAGGCCTACAATGTGGTGTTAGTCAGCCATACACGTCAGTTGGCCTTCACCACCTGTGTAATATCCTGTGAATGTGTACACTTGCCCACCCATGTGACATACTGCTGTGTGTTTTTTACACACATACATACTGGTACATACGCATGTGTACACTTGCCCACCCATGTGACATACTGTTGTGTGCAAGTTTTTTACATACATACATACAGGTACATACATGCATACATGTATACATATATACTGGTACTTACATACATGCACACACACATACATACCTACATTAATACCGTACGTACATACTGTCTGTCTGTCTGTCTATAGCTAGACGCCTTAATCCCGTAAGGGGTGGCCACAAACAAATCGCCTCCATGTCGCCCTACTCCTGCCATTGCACTGCCCTCCCCCCAATTAACCCCCCCCGCTCTCTCTCTCATATACCCCTCTACTCCATACCTCCATCTCATCATACACACACACACACACACACACACACACACACACACACACACACACACACACAC